>NW_024412081.1:990000-1017500 GCF_016920715.1 Anopheles arabiensis | reverse complement strand
CGAACTGCCGGTCCGACAGTCGGGGTGAAGACGGCTCTTCGAGATGTTCATTGAGGCGATTCAGGATGAGGCGCTCAAGTACCTTCCCCAGTGCGTCGAGCATGCAGAGGGTCGGTACGAGCTGCTCTCTCCCGAGGCTTCCCCTGCTTCGGCAGCAACACCAGTCGTTGCCTCTTCCACTGCGCCGGAAACGAAGCGCGGTTGAGGCAATCCTGGTACAGGACCCGGAAGACCTCCGGGAACAACATGATGGCCGTCTTCACTGCCGCATTCGGGATGCCATCGAGCCCTGGTGCTTTGTGATTTGCCATCTGGCTCGCGATGAGCAGCAGCTCGTCGTCCGTTACCGGTGCAATTCCGCCGTTGTTGTTGCTCCCTCGACGCTTCCAACGTTGCTCAGCCGCGACCAGTCGCAGGGCGGATGCTCAGGGAAGAGGTCGGATACAATACGTTCGAGGACGCCCCGGTCCGCTTCGGACGGCATCCGACTGCCCCGGAGCCGAGACATAACGATACGGTATCCTGCCCCGAACGCATTCTCTTCTGCAATTTCGATCAGCTCCTGGAACAAGTTCCGCTTGCTAGCTCGAATTGCTCGGCTGAACTCCGCCCTTGCTGTCCTGTGCTCTGCTGCTGCTATGCTGCGCTCCTCCAAGTCAGCCGTCTGCAGCAATCGGTCACGGGCAACCTCGCAATTGTTCCTCAGTCGAGCCAGGAGGGACCACCAAAAGATGTTCCGATGCGGGTCTTGGTGCACTCAGGTAACCCGTTGCATCGTCTCGTCGCAAGCCTTGAGCATGGCTGCGATCATACCTCCTAGCTCGTTGCGCGTTGGACAAAGTCCGCAGCGAACAGCGCCTCGAGGAATGAGGAAGGAGAAAACTGCGAGGCTTTCCATCGGCGGCCAGCGTGACGCACACGCCTCTGGCGAGGAATCACCCTGCTGCGACGATGGTTGCCGCTGTCGTTGCTGCTGCTGCTGTTGTGATAACTGCTGCTGTTGTAAGGACTGCTGTTGCTGCTGCTGCTGTTGCTGCTGAGACGACTGCTGCGCTGTCTGCTGATGGTTCTGTAGTTGTTCGGGGGATGGTGGTGTTCCTCCCGGTGTAGAACATAGCGGTGGTCTGACGCGGTGTAGCTTGTGCTGACAACCCAGGTGTCAGGGCGAGCGATCGACAGGCTCGCGAATGCCACATCCACTATACTCGGGAGAGCCACCCCGTTGCCATCAAACGTGTATTCCCGACCTTGATTAATCACGATTAGGCCAAGCTGCTCCACCATTCCGTGCAGCTCTTCCCCGCGGTCGCAAGTCCTCAGGCTGCCCACCTCATGTCTGGCGTTAAAATCGCCGGCGACGACGACGGGGTGGGAAGCCTCGAGTTCTATTGCTTCCAAGAAGCGCTCGAACTCTGCGAGGTTAAGGCTTGGTGGAGCATAGCAGCTGATGAAAACCACTCCGCCGATCTGCGCTGCAACCAACCCCTGAGCTTCACTGCACCACACCCGCTGTATTGGTAGCTCACCGACAGCTACCACCGCTACCGCCTTGCAGCTGCTGAATGCCCACCGGCCGTTGTTTTCAGGTGGGCGCAGAACATCAGAGAGAATGAGCACGTCTGCTTTCTCCTCTCTGGCAGCTTGCAGCACCAGGTTCTGGGCATCACGGCCATGGCCCAGGTTCGCCTGCAGAACTTTCAGGGCCGGGAACATCGTTGGGCCGAACGGGCACATTCGCTGTGGCCTATGTGGTGAGCGCCACCGCACAGTGCGCACTTTGCCTCATTCTGGCAGGATCGTGCTTTGTGTCCGGTAAGCCCACAGCGGATGCACAGATTCTGCCGATCTGCGGTGGAACGGCAGTTCGAGGCGATGTGGCCCATCTCCAGACAGCGGAAACAGCGCTGTCGCTCTGGAGGCGTTGGTGGGGCTGCTCGAACCTTGCTCACACAGTCGCACAGGAACAGTTTAAGTCCTTCCAACTGCCGAGCCGACTTCACAGGTAGCCGGATGCGTGCTCGCTTCGAACCATCCGGTAGTTCCCAAATGCTGGCAGAAACAACTCCAGCACTTGCGCCAATCTTAGCATCGAGGGCAGCAATGATATCTTCCTCCGTAGCAAGGGATCGATATCGACTACCAGCAGCTCACCCATTTCTGTGACAAGCCGACTGACGCCTGCGTCGCCGATGATTTTGCGGACGCCTTCCAGCATAAGCGGAGCGTTTGCCGTCTTGCTCAGCTCCATACGTAGCAGCCTGGCATGAGTTCGGCGGCCCTGCTTAATATGCCCTCTCATTTCGCTGTGAGCCGCGTCCAGACGAATGGCTTTGCGCACTTTCTCGTAGATGCCATCCCAGGTTTCGCCTTCACTGGGAGACACCTCGATGATGTCGGGCCTCGGCTTTCGCTTACGATGTTGCTGATGTTGCTGCTGCATACGCTCCTGCTGCTGCTGCTGCGAGCCGGCGACCGCCTGTCGCTGTGGCTGACGCTGCTGCTGCTGCTGCTGCTGCTGCTGTTGCTGTTGCTGCTGCTGCTGGGAACGTGGCTTACCCGTAGCTTTTCCGCGATATCTACGCCGCACGACCTCACTAAAGGTGAGTTCCGGCACAACGTCTACGCGGACGGCTGTCGATGCCTCGCTGCGCGGCGGCATGACTGCGCGCGACGTCGACGCGCGGGGCTGCTCCTGCTCGTGCTGGTTCCGCTGCTGCTGTTGTTGTTGCTGCAGCTGCGGCGCAGAGGGTCGGCGCGGCAGCGGAGTCGGAGGTTGGCGCGGACTAGCTGACGGTTGTCCGCCGGCAACCTTTGCTGCCAGAAGAGAGTTGAGCACGTCTCGGTCGCGCTGATGTGCGGCGGCGAGCTTCTCCATCTGTGCCTCAACTTCTCCTCTCGTCGTTTTGCCTCCTCCTTTTCCTCTTGTAGCAGTTGGCACATGCCAGTTATCTGCTCGGAGAGGCAGCATTCTCCTTCATTTCTGCATTCTGCTCCTCTAGTCGTTGGATTGTTGCCTTAAGCAACTCGAGCTCCAGTGTGGCCGTGGCGGCCTTGGATGCCACGGCGGGCTTGTTGTTGCCTGTGACACTGACCTAGGCAGCGCCACTCGAGGCTCGGTCACAAACAGCTTCGAGCCAGATGCCAAGCTGCTACGGCAGTCCACAGAGACTGACCTCGCACTCGCGCGCGTTGACATCCCGGATGATGCCATCATCTTTGCCGACTTTCAGGTTGGTGGGTTAAATAACCCTGGGGTCGATGTGACCCCGGGGTCAGTTGACCGGGGGTCGAGATGACCCCAAGTATGCAGCGCCGTCTAGCTGGTGTTCTGCCGCTCAATCGCTGCTGTAGAATCCTTCTTCCACGCTGGTTTTCCACTATGGTCCGACTTGCGACCCCCTGGTGGGCTGGGGGAGGGGTGGCAGGTGGCGAAAATTACGAGAGGGTGCGTCGCTCACGTGGGGAATGGATCCGCACCAATCCCGAATTTTTCCGGCACTTTTCACGTCCAAATTGCGCTGCCCGCTTTTTCGACCCTTTTGAACCTATTTTAGGGATTTTCGAAAAATTCGAGCAGTTTTCGAGTTGCTCGAACTACTCGAATCGAGCAGATTCGAGCTGCCGCGGGCACTACACTTCTTCCCGAATTTTCTGCGCACTTTTGTAAACTCGAGCACTTTTCGAGCAGTAACGGACTTTTCAAATTTTGCCCCTTGGGAACTGCTCCCCGGACAAAATTTGTCCCTTGGGTATTATAGAACTGTCACCAAGAAACGTCAAAAATTTTTTCACGATTTTCACAAATTTTTGATGCAATCTTATTGTACGCATAAAAACAAGCACAACGGTGAAAACCGCACACGAATCCGAGCAAAACTCGCGGAGTTAATCGCGATTTGCTATTTATTTCGATTTTTCCGAAAGCACGTGCTCCGGCGGTACCCCCGACACTTTTATTTTCTCGTTTTTCACCGATTTTCGTTCTGTTTCTTTTAAATTCACGTTCAGCGTCACTACGCGCACCTTTAAAATCACATCCGGCACGAATCCGTGCGTTTTTCACTGAGTTATTCACATTCAAAGTTTACAAATTGTATGGGGATGTAAACACACTTTTATGCACTTTAAACTTCTCAAAACGTCTCGAAAACACTTTTAAACGCTTTAGAAGCGTCGAATTATCCAGAATCGAGTGTTTCCGGCGCTGATATCACACAGTTTTGCGCATTTTTCCACACCCGGAAATTTGGTGCTACCGGGGGGCAAATGTACACAGAACAACACGAATTTTTAAAGCGCAAAAATCACAGAAATTCGACCAAATAACACTATCTATAGGTAAATTGGGTGCTCTGAACACGATTTTGAGGGTTTCAGAGCGATCCGAGGCCGTTTTACACTTTTTTTGCACACTTTGTCGGAGCGTGTTTACATACGTCTGTACCCGACGGCTACTCGATGAACACTCACAGGGATAACTGGCTTGTGGCCGCCAAGCGTTCATAGCGACGTGGCTTTTGATCCTTCGATGTCGGCTCTTCCTATCATTGTGAAGCAAAATTCACCAAGCGTAGGATTGTTCACCCTTTCAAGGGAACGTGAGCTGGGTTTAGACCGTCGTGAGACAGGTTAGTTTTACCCTACTGGTGTGTGCTTATAGTCGCTATCTTAACGGAATTCCTGTGCAGTACGAGAGGAACCACAGGTACGGACCACTGGCTCAATACTAGTCCGACCGGACTTTGGTATGACGCTACGTCCGCTGGATTATGCCTGAACGCCTCTAAGGTCGTAGCCAATCCGAGCTGATAGCGCTTCTCAAACCCATTAGGTGTTCGGAAGCTAGCGGGCCTAACAACCCTCTGAGATCCGTTGGAGTCTGCGTCTGCAGCCCGGCGTCTCATCCCGCTATACCTAGGCCGCAATGAGTGGAGTTCGCTGCACGTGTTAGTACCGTAACTGGGAACGCCGTTGGCTTGAGCTCTGCCCAACGTGGATATACCTAGTTTCGACACCTATCAACCGCCCGCAAACGACGGGACTTCAGGCTGGGAGCTGCGAGTTGTAGAGATGCGTTCGCATCGATCCTCTCAGGCGACCCATGCTTGGTGGTTTGTCCGTGTGCCCCTTCCTCGATGTGCGCAAGCTCGTCTTGGTCTGGGGACCACGTCGACACAGGGGATACTCTTGTGAGAGCATGAGTGTACTAAGTTGAGTGTAGCAAGGGAACGCGTGCCCCTTCCTCGTTGGCGTAACTAACCATCTTGGTCTGGGGACCGTGGTACCGTGCTCTGGTGAAGCTTGGTGCGTGCTCCTTCCTTGTCAGACGAGTGACTTGACCTGGTCTGGAGACCGTTCCTTTATACTAGTGGACAAGAGTTGGCTACTTCCGTGTCAGACGAGTGACTTGACATAGGATGGAGAAGGACACTTAACACTAATGAGCTTGTCGGCGTGCCTCGTTCTCGACTTGATTGTCTTGATGTGAGGACCGTGCGGACCACACCAGTAAGCTTACACATGCTCGTTACAAGTTGTATAAGTTGACCCGTTTGGCCCGGTTGCCTTGCACATGATGGTGTTGACCATGTTCGGTTAACAGGTCGTGTGTCGAGGTGGTCGGCCTTGGTAGTAGGATGTCTTGTGCATGTGACGTGTTGACCTGGTTTGGTCGGTGTGTCGTCGTGTACGAGATGACCTACTTACCCGTCAGTTTTCCAAGTTGTATCATGTGTTGACTTAGTTGACGTGTCATGTGCTTGGATGATTAGCGTACGGGTCATGTATGGTGCGCTTGCTTCAGTTGAAGGGATGTACTAGTACAGTTGTGTTAATTGTTTATTTCACGATCTGGTCTTTTGGCTGGATCGTGAAAAAACTAAGTCCCAAATCCTGAACTCGAGAAGAAAGCGCCAATGACAACGTTTTTGACTGGAGCTCCTAGCATTCGGCTTTTTCTACTTTGAAGGGATGTACTGTTGTATGAATTGTTTATTCACGAACTGGTCGTTTGATTGGATCGTGAAAAAAAATCGCTCAGTCCCAAATCCTGAACTCGACAGGAAAGCGCTGATTGCAAACATTTTGACTGGAAGTCCCTTGAAAATGGCGTTTTCGTTATTGGCATTATGTGGCACGTTTATTGTGGCTAGAACATTAATTATTCACCAAATGGCACCAAAGCTTGGCAAAAGTCGCGAAACACTCCTATCTCGACGCACCAGCAATCGCAACTTGATGCAAAATAAATTGCACGAGCTAATGATACTTGTACCATGCACAGTACACCGTACCAAAATATACCCCTGAAAGTGTGCAATTTGGTGCTACCCTAGGGAATATGTATGGGGAAGCCTAGCTACGTGTGTCGCACGTTCCAAGTTGCATGGACGTCGAACAGAGGCATGCAAAAGCACCTATCTAGGGGAATTACTCTACGTTCTAGTAGCAAGTGCGATTTTCCAGTCCAGCACGGCAGTACGCCTGCACGCATACACTCCATGTACCAGAAATGTACCAACCTAGGCGTTGCTCAGTAGCTTTTAGCGGCACATAGAAAAAGTATTCGAGTTCAGATTTTGGGACTTAGCGTATTTTTAAAACTAATAACGAAAATTAAATTTTAAATCGGTAAACGGCTAGGAGTTGCTCAGTAGCTTTTGGCGGCACATAGAAAAAGTATTCGAGTTCAGATTTTTGGGACTTAGCGTATTTTTAAAACTAATAACGAAAATTAAATTTTAAATCGGTAAACGGCTAGGAGTTGCTCAGTAGCTTTTTGCGCAACGTGGCAAAAGTATTCGAGTTCAGATTTCTTGGACGTAGCGTATTTTTCAATCATAATAAACCGAATCAAACATAACAATGATGAAACTTACACCATGTCCCAAGGTTGTGCACAAAACGTAACGATAAAGTGCTGGCGAAGTTAGAGGTGCACCAAAATTGTGTACCGATCAGGGAAAGTACTCTACGTTCCTATGATTTGGGTGAAAAGTGTTGATTAACTGCTGGTAAGAATAGACAGTTGCTTATCATACACATCGCAAACGAACACCCCTTAGTGAGCATTAGCAAAAGTCAATGGCACAAAGCAATTGCAATACAAACTGATCAAGTACATTAAAGAACGCTAAGTACCAGGACTTCTTTCCAAGAATGGTGTCCGCGACGGGAGGGCAAGCGTCCTTCCCAGGTTTTCCTAGTAAACCTTGTATGGTAAACATACCCAAGCGTGTCTGTAAGCACGCAACGAAAGTCACGAACGGGCACATACCTAGGGAATGTACTCTACGTACTTGGACTTTTGTCCAAGAATGGTGTCCGCGACGGTCGGGCACTGCGACGCAATAACCAAATCCTAGGATTGTAACTTTAGTGTGCACAAACATAAACATTAACGCGTTCGCTCGGGCTGCGCCGTCCGTGTTGAACACAAATGTGGGTGATTATATGCGTGGAGGGACAAAAACATACGAGGAGGAGACAGTTTTCTACACGATGTGCACAGAGCTCATTTCGTCGTCCCGGGCGAATGGAAAAACAAACATCGCGAGTATCGTTCTAGGTTTCTGTCTATAAAGGGCAGGCCAAAAGGTGACCGGTTGAGATAAGCATTTTAAGCATACAAACACTTTATTGGAACTTTTGATACAAAAACAAGGTACGTACATGTAGGTTGTACCAACATGGACATCTATGAACGCGTACGCTCGGGCTGCGCCCTCCGTCTTGTACTTTCCTGATCGGTACACAGTTTTGGTGCACTGCTATTCCGACCGGCAACTTGTACCAACATATACATCCATGAACGCGTAAGTAGTGTACTTTCCCTGATCGGTACACACTGTTGGTGCACGGCATAAGAAAAGAGCTAAAATGGTCAAACTCAATCCATTTCAACAATAGATAGTCGATAGTAGCTGTGCCGATGAAGTAGGGCACGATGCAAGTTAATGTTGTTTAATGAATAACATGTCCGCCATACATTTCAGTACAAATTTGCTCGGTCAGACCTACAAAGTGCTATATCTCGAATACGAGGCGTCGGACTGGGGGTTGTAGAACAATTTTAAGTTCGTCTAATGATTCTACATCCGATTCTGGATAGCGGTTTTTGACCACTTTTCAATATTTTGTGACACCCCGAACCTAGGGGCAGCTCCTAGCTTTTTCAAAAATGTGCACCGAACGGGCCGGAGAGCTCGTGTGGCTCAAAACATGTTTTTCGCTAAAACACCTCAAAACGTGTAAGGAACGCACCCTAGCTCTTGTTTTTCAAAAGTTATGGCCATTTAAAGTCAGACGGGTTTTGCTTCAAAATAGCTATTTTACCCGTCCCTATGGCCATGCTTTAAATTTTCACGAAAATGCCAGGTCAGACCTAGGGCGGGCCATATCTTGAATACTAAACGTCGCAGACATTGGTCGTAGAACAATTTTAAGTTCGTCTAATGATTCTACATCCGATTCTGGATAGCGGTTTTTGACCACTTTTCAATATTTTGTGACACCCCGAACCTAGGGGCAGCTCCTAGCTTTTTTCAAAAATGTGCACCGAACGGGCCGGAGAGCTCGTGTGGCTCAAAACATGTTTTTCGCTAAAACACCTCAAAACGTGTAAGGAACGCACCCTAGCTCTTGTTTTTCAAAAGTTATGGCCATTTAAAGTCAGACGGGTTTTGCTTCAAAATAGCTATTTTACCCGTCCCTATGGCCATGCTTTAAATTTTCACGAAAATGCCAGGTCAGACCTAGGGCGGGCCATATCTTGAATACTAAACGTCGCAGACATTGGTCGTGGAACAATTTTAAGTTCGTCTAATGATTCTACATCCGATTCTGGATAGCGGTTTTTGACCACTTTTCAATATTTTGTGACACCCCGAACCTAGGGGCAGCTCCTAGCTTTTTCAAAATGTGCACCGAACGGGCCGGAGAGCTCGTGTGGCTCAAAACATGTTTTTCGCTAAAACACCTCAAAACGTGTAAAGAACGCACCCTAGCTCTTGTTTTTGAAAAGTTATGGCCATTTAAAGTGAGGTGGTTTTTGCTTCAAAATAGCAATTTCACCCGTCCCTATGGCCATGCTTTAAATTTTCACGAAAATGCCAGGTCAGACCTAGGGCGGGCCATATCTTGAATACTAAACGTCGCAGACATTGGTCGTAGAACAATTTTAAGTTCGTCTAATGATTCTACATCCGATTCTGGATAGCGGTTTTTGACCACTTTTCAATATTTTGTGACACCCCGAACCTAGGGGCAGCTCCTAGCTTTTTCAAAAATGTGCACCGAACGGGCCGGAGAGCTCGTGTGGCTCAAAACATGTTTTTCGCTAAAACACCTCAAAACGTGTAAAGAACGCACCCTAGCTCTTGTTTTTGAAAAGTTATGGCCATTTAAAGTGAGGTGGTTTTTGCTTCAAAATAGCAATTTCACCCGTCCCTATGGCCATGCTTTAAATTTTCACGAAAATGCCAGGTCAGACCTAGGGCGGGCCATATCTTGAATACTAAACGTCGCAGACATTGGTCGTAGAACAATTTTAAGTTCGTCTAATGATTCTACATCCGATTCTGGATAGCGGTTTTTGACCACTTTTCAATATTTTGTGACACCCCGAACCTAGGGGCAGCTCCTAGCTTTTTTCAAAAATGTGCACCGAACGGGCCGGAGAGCTCGTGTGGCTCAAAACATGTTTTCGCTAAAACACCTCAAAACGTGTAAGGAACGCACCCTAGCTCTTGTTTTTCAAAAGTTATGGCCATTTAAAGTCAGACGGGTTTTGCTTCAAAATAGCTATTTTACCCGTCCCTATGGCCATGCTTTAAATTTTCACGAAAATGCCAGGTCAGACCTAGGGCGGGCCATATCTTGAATACTAAACGTCGCAGACATTGGTCGTAGAACAATTTTAAGTTCGTCTAATGATTCTACATCCGATTCTGGATAGCGGTTTTTGACCACTTTTCAATATTTTGTGACACCCCGAACCTAGGGGCAGCTCCTAGCTTTTTCAAAAATGTGCACCGAACGGGCCGGAGAGCTCGTGTGGCTCAAAACATGTTTTTCGCTAAAACACCTCAAAACGTGTAAGGAACGCACCCTAGCTCTTGTTTTTGAAAAGTTATGGCCATTTAAAGTGAGGTGGTTTTTGCTTCAAAATAGCAATTTCACCCGTCCCTATGGCCATGCTTTAAATTTTCACGAAAATGCCAGGTCAGACCTAGGGCGGGCCATATCTTGAATACTAAACGTCGCAGACATTGGTCGTAGAACAATTTTAAGTTCGTCTAATGATTCTACATCCGATTCTGGATAGCGGTTTTTGACCACTTTTCAATATTTTGTGACACCCCGAACCTAGGGGCAGCTCCTAGCTTTTTCAAAAATGTGCACCGAACGGGCCGGAGAGCTCGTGTGGCTCAAAACATGTTTTTCGCTAAAACACCTCAAAACGTGTAAGGAACGCACCCTAGCTCTTGTTTTTCAAAAGTTATGGCCATTTAAAGTCAGACGGGTTTTGCTTCAAAATAGCTATTTTACCCGTCCCTATGGCCATGCTTTAAATTTTCACGAAAATGCCAGGTCAGACCTAGGGCGGGCCATATCTTGAATACTAAACGTCGCAGACATTGGTCGTGGAACAATTTTAAGTTCGTCTAATGATTCTACATCCGATTCTGGATAGCGGTTTTTTGACCACTTTTCAATATTTTGTGACACCCCGAACCTAGGGGCAGCTCCTAGCTTTTTCAAAAATGTGCACCGAACGGGCCGGAGAGCTCGTGTGGCTCAAAACATGTTTTTCGCTAAAACACCTCAAAACGTGTAAAGAACGCACCCTAGCTCTTGTTTTTGAAAAGTTATGGCCATTTAAAGTGAGGTGGTTTTTGCTTCAAAATAGCAATTTCACCCGTCCCTATGGCCATGCTTTAAATTTTCACGAAAATGCCAGGTCAGACCTAGGGCGGGCCATATCTTGAATACTAAACGTCGCAGACATTGGTCGTAGAACAATTTTAAGTTCGTCTAATGATTCTACATCCGATTCTGGATAGCGGTTTTTGACCACTTTTCAATATTTTGTGACACCCCGAACCTAGGGGCAGCTCCTAGCTTTTTCAAAAATGTGCACCGAACGGGCCGGAGAGCTCGTGTGGCTCAAAACATGTTTTTCGCTAAAACACCTCAAAACGTGTAAGGAACGCACCCTAGCTCTTGTTTTTCAAAAGTTATGGCCATTTAAAGTCAGACGGGTTTTGCTTCAAAATAGCTATTTTACCCGTCCCTATGGCCATGCTTTAAATTTTCACGAAAATGCCAGGTCAGACCTAGGGCGGGCCATATCTTGAATACTAAACGTCGCAGACATTGGTCGTGGAACAATTTTAAGTTCGTCTAATGATTCTACATCCGATTCTGGATAGCGGTTTTTGACCACTTTTCAATATTTTGTGACACCCCGAACCTAGGGGCAGCTCCTAGCTTTTTCAAAAATGTGCACCGAACGGGCCGGAGAGCTCGTGTGGCTCAAAACATGTTTTTCGCTAAAACACCTCAAAACGTGTAAAGAACGCACCTAGCTCTTGTTTTTGAAAAGTTATGGCCATTTAAAGTGAGGTGGTTTTTGCTTCAAAATAGCAATTTCACCCGTCCCTATGGCCATGCTTTAAATTTTCACGAAAATGCCAGGTCAGACCTAGGGCGGGCCATATCTTGAATACTAAACGTCGCAGACATTGGTCGTGGAACAATTTTAAGTTCGTCTAATGATTCTACATCCGATTCTGGATAGCGGTTTTTTGACCACTTTTCAATATTTTGTGACACCCCGAACCTAGGGGCAGCTCCTAGCTTTTTCAAAAATGTGCACCGAACGGGCCGGAGAGCTCGTGTGGCTCAAAACATGTTTTCGCTAAAACACCTCAAAACGTGTAAGGAACGCACCCTAGCTCTTGTTTTTGAAAAGTTATGGCCATTTAAAGTGAGGTGGTTTTTGCTTCAAAATAGCAATTTCACCCGTCCCTATGGCCATGCTTTAAATTTTCACGAAAATGCCAGGTCAGACCTAGGGCGGGCCATATCTTGAATACTAAACGTCGCAGACATTGGTCGTGGAACAATTTTAAGTTCGTCTAATGATTCTACATCCGATTCTGGATAGCGGTTTTTGACCACTTTTCAATATTTTGTGACACCCCGAACCTAGGGGCAGCTCCCTAGCTTTTTCAAAAATGTGCACCGAACGGGCCGGAGAGCTCGTGTGGCTCAAAACATGTTTTTCGCTAAAACACCTCAAAACGTGTAAGGAACGCACCCTAGCTCTTGTTTTCAAAAGTTATGGCCATTTAAAGTCAGACGGGTTTTGCTTCAAAATAGCTATTTTACCCGTCCCTATGGCCATGCTTTAAATTTTCACGAAAATGCCAGGTCAGACCTAGGGCGGGCCATATCTTGAATACTAAACGTCGCAGACATTGGTCGTGGAACAATTTTAAGTTCGTCTAATGATTCTACATCCGATTCTGGATAGCGGTTTTTGACCACTTTTCAATATTTTGTGACACCCCGAACCTAGGGGCAGCTCCTAGCTTTTTCAAAAATGTGCACCGAACGGGCCGGAGAGCTCGTGTGGCTCAAAACATGTTTTTCGCTAAAACACCTCAAAACGTGTAAAGAACGCACCCTAGCTCTTGTTTTGAAAAGTTATGGCCATTTAAAGTGAGGTGGTTTTTGCTTCAAAATAGCAATTTCACCCGTCCCTATGGCCATGCTTTAAATTTTCACGAAAATGCCAGGTCAGACCTAGGGCGGGCCATATCTTGAATACTAAACGTCGCAGACATTGGTCGTGGAACAATTTTAAGTTCGTCTAATGATTCTACATCCGATTCTGGATAGCGGTTTTTTGACCACTTTTCAATATTTTGTGACACCCCGAACCTAGGGGCAGCTCCTAGCTTTTTCAAAAATGTGCACCGAACGGGCCGGAGAGCTCGTGTGGCTCAAAACATGTTTTTCGCTAAAACACCTCAAAACGTGTAAGGAACGCACCCTAGCTCTTGTTTTTGAAAAGTTATGGCCATTTAAAGTGAGGTGGTTTTTGCTTCAAAATAGCAATTTCACCCGTCCCTATGGCCATGCTTTAAATTTTCACGAAAATGCCAGGTCAGACCTAGGGCGGGCCATATCTTGAATACTAAACGTCGCAGACATTGGTCGTAGAACAATTTTAAGTTCGTCTAATGATTCTACATCCGATTCTGGATAGCGGTTTTTGACCACTTTTCAATATTTTGTGACACCCCGAACCTAGGGGCAGCTCCTAGCTTTTTCAAAAATGTGCACCGAACGGGCCGGAGAGCTCGTGTGGCTCAAAACATGTTTTTCGCTAAAACACCTCAAAACGTGTAAGGAACGCACCCTAGCTCTTGTTTTTCAAAAGTTATGGCCATTTAAAGTGAGGTGGTTTTTGCTTCAAAATAGCAATTTCACCCGTCCCTATGGCCATGCTTTAAATTTTCACGAAAATGCCAGGTCAGACCTAGGGCGGGCCATATCTTGAATACTAAACGTCGCAGACATTGGTCGTAGAACAATTTTAAGTTCGTCTAATGATTCTACATCCGATTCTGGATAGCGGTTTTTGACCACTTTTCAATATTTTGTGACACCCCGAACCTAGGGGCAGCTCCTAGCTTTTTCAAAAATGTGCACCGAACGGGCCGGAGAGCTCGTGTGGCTCAAAACATGTTTTTCGCTAAAACACCTCAAAACGTGTAAGGAACGCACCCTAGCTCTTGTTTTTCAAAAGTTATGGCCATTTAAAGTCAGACGGGTTTTGCTTCAAAATAGCTATTTTACCCGTCCCTATGGCCATGCTTTAAATTTTCACGAAAATGCCAGGTCAGACCTAGGGCGGGCCATATCTTGAATACTAAACGTCGCAGACATTGGTCGTAGAACAATTTTAAGTTCGTCTAATGATTCTACATCCGATTCTGGATAGCGGTTTTTGACCACTTTTCAATATTTTGTGACACCCCGAACCTAGGGGCAGCTCCTAGCTTTTTCAAAAATGTGCACCGAACGGGCCGGAGAGCTCGTGTGGCTCAAAACATGTTTTTCGCTAAAACACCTCAAAACGTGTAAGGAACGCACCCTAGCTCTTGTTTTTCAAAAGTTATGGCCATTTAAAGTCAGACGGGTTTTGCTTCAAAATAGCTATTTTACCCGTCCCTATGGCCATGCTTTAAATTTTCACGAAAATGCCAGGTCAGACCTAGGGCGGGCCATATCTTGAATACTAAACGTCGCAGACATTGGTCGTGGAACAATTTTAAGTTCGTCTAATGATTCTACATCCGATTCTGGATAGCGGTTTTTGACCACTTTTCAATATTTTGTGACACCCCGAACCTAGGGGCAGCTCCTAGCTTTTTCAAAAATGTGCACCGAACGGGCCGGAGAGCTCGTGTGGCTCAAAACATGTTTTTCGCTAAAACACCTCAAAACGTGTAAAGAACGCACCCTAGCTCTTGTTTTTGAAAAGTTATGGCCATTTAAAGTGAGGTGGTTTTTGCTTCAAAATAGCAATTTCACCCGTCCCTATGGCCATGCTTTAAATTTTCACGAAAATGCCAGGTCAGACCTAGGGCGGGCCATATCTTGAATACTAAACGTCGCAGACATTGGTCGTAGAACAATTTTAAGTTCGTCTAATGATTCTACATCCGATTCTGGATAGCGGTTTTTGACCACTTTTCAATATTTTGTGACACCCCGAACCTAGGGGCAGCTCCTAGCTTTTTTCAAAAATGTGCACCGAACGGGCCGGAGAGCTCGTGTGGCTCAAAACATGTTTTTCGCTAAAACACCTCAAAACGTGTAAGGAACGCACCCTAGCTCTTGTTTTTGAAAAGTTATGGCCATTTAAAGTGAGGTGGTTTTTGCTTCAAAATAGCAATTTCACCCGTCCCTATGGCCATGCTTTAAATTTTCACGAAAATGCCAGGTCAGACCTAGGGCGGGCCATATCTTGAATACTAAACGTCGCAGACATTGGTCGTGGAACAATTTTAAGTTCGTCTAATGATTCTACATCCGATTCTGGATAGCGGTTTTTTGACCACTTTTCAATATTTTGTGACACCCCGAACCTAGGGGCAGCTCCTAGCTTTTTCAAAAATGTGCACCGAACGGGCCGGAGAGCTCGTGTGGCTCAAAACATGTTTTTCGCTAAAACACCTCAAAACGTGTAAGGAACGCACCCTAGCTCTTGTTTTTCAAAAGTTATGGCCATTTAAAGTCAGACGGGTTTTGCTTCAAAATAGCTATTTTACCCGTCCCTATGGCCATGCTTTAAATTTTCACGAAAATGCCAGGTCAGACCTAGGGCGGGCCATATCTTGAATACTAAACGTCGCAGACATTGGTCGTGGAACAATTTTAAGTTCGTCTAATGATTCTACATCCGATTCTGGATAGCGGTTTTTGACCACTTTTCAATATTTTGTGACACCCCGAACCTAGGGGCAGCTCCTAGCTTTTTCAAAATGTGCACCGAACGGGCCGGAGAGCTCGTGTGGCTCAAAACATGTTTTTCGCTAAAACACCTCAAAACGTGTAAAGAACGCACCCTAGCTCTTGTTTTTGAAAAGTTATGGCCATTTAAAGTGAGGTGGTTTTTGCTTCAAAATAGCAATTTCACCCGTCCCTATGGCCATGCTTTAAATTTTCACGAAAATGCCAGGTCAGACCTAGGGCGGGCCATATCTTGAATACTAAACGTCGCAGACATTGGTCGTAGAACAATTTTAAGTTCGTCTAATGATTCTACATCCGATTCTGGATAGCGGTTTTTGACCACTTTTCAATATTTTGTGACACCCCGAACCTAGGGGCAGCTCCTAGCTTTTTCAAAAATGTGCACCGAACGGGCCGGAGAGCTCGTGTGGCTCAAAACATGTTTTCGCTAAAACACCTCAAAACGTGTAAGGAACGCACCCTAGCTCTTGTTTTTCAAAAGTTATGGCCATTTAAAGTCAGACGGGTTTTGCTTCAAAATAGCTATTTTACCCGTCCCTATGGCCATGCTTTAAATTTTCACGAAAATGCCAGGTCAGACCTAGGGCGGGCCATATCTTGAATACTAAACGTCGCAGACATTGGTCGTAGAACAATTTTAAGTTCGTCTAATGATTCTACATCCGATTCTGGATAGCGGTTTTTGACCACTTTTCAATATTTTGTGACACCCCGAACCTAGGGGCAGCTCCTAGCTTTTTCAAAAATGTGCACCGAACGGGCCGGAGAGCTCGTGTGGCTCAAAACATGTTTTTCGCTAAAACACCTCAAAACGTGTAAGGAACGCACCCTAGCTCTTGTTTTTCAAAAGTTATGGCCATTTAAAGTCAGACGGGTTTTTGCTTCAAAATAGCTATTTTACCCGTCCCTATGGCCATGCTTTAAATTTTCACGAAAATGCCAGGTCAGACCTAGGGCGGGCCATATCTTGAATACTAAACGTCGCAGACATTGGTCGTGGAACAATTTTAAGTTCGTCTAATGATTCTACATCCGATTCTGGATAGCGGTTTTTTGACCACTTTTCAATATTTTGTGACACCCCGAACCTAGGGGCAGCTCCTAGCTTTTTCAAAAATGTGCACCGAACGGGCCGGAGAGCTCGTGTGGCTCAAAACATGTTTTTCGCTAAAACACCTCAAAACGTGTAAAGAACGCACCCTAGCTCTTGTTTTTGAAAAGTTATGGCCATTTAAAGTGAGGTGGTTTTTGCTTCAAAATAGCAATTTCACCCGTCCCTATGGCCATGCTTTAAATTTTCACGAAAATGCCAGGTCAGACCTAGGGCGGGCCATATCTTGAATACTAAACGTCGCAGACATTGGTCGTAGAACAATTTTAAGTTCGTCTAATGATTCTACATCCGATTCTGGATAGCGGTTTTTGACCACTTTTCAATATTTTGTGACACCCCGAACCTAGGGGCAGCTCCTAGCTTTTTCAAAAATGTGCACCGAACGGGCCGGAGAGCTCGTGTGGCTCAAAACATGTTTTTCGCTAAAACACCTCAAAACGTGTAAGGAACGCACCCTAGCTCTTGTTTTTCAAAAGTTATGGCCATTTAAAGTCAGACGGGTTTTGCTTCAAAATAGCTATTTTACCCGTCCCTATGGCCATGCTTTAAATTTTCACGAAAATGCCAGGTCAGACCTAGGGCGGGCCATATCTTGAATACTAAACGTCGCAGACATTGGTCGTAGAACAATTTTAAGTTCGTCTAATGATTCTACATCCGATTCTGGATAGCGGTTTTTGACCACTTTTCAATATTTTGTGACACCCCGAACCTAGGGGCAGCTCCTAGCTTTTTCAAAAATGTGCACCGAACGGGCCGGAGAGCTCGTGTGGCTCAAAACATGTTTTTCGCTAAAACACCTCAAAACGTGTAAGGAACGCACCCTAGCTCTTGTTTTTGAAAAGTTATGGCCATTTAAAGTGAGGTGGTTTTTGCTTCAAAATAGCAATTTCACCCGTCCCTATGGCCATGCTTTAAATTTTCACGAAAATGCCAGGTCAGACCTAGGGCGGGCCATATCTTGAATACTAAACGTCGCAGACATTGGTCGTAGAACAATTTTAAGTTCGTCTAATGATTCTACATCCGATTCTGGATAGCGGTTTTTGACCACTTTTCAATATTTTGTGACACCCCGAACCTAGGGGCAGCTCCTAGCTTTTTTCAAAAATGTGCACCGAACGGGCCGGAGAGCTCGTGTGGCTCAAAACATGTTTTTCGCTAAAACACCTCAAAACGTGTAAGGAACGCACCCTAGCTCTTGTTTTTCAAAAGTTATGGCCATTTAAAGTCAGACGGGTTTTTGCTTCAAAATAGCTATTTTACCCGTCCCTATGGCCATGCTTTAAATTTTCACGAAAATGCCAGGTCAGACCTAGGGCGGGCCATATCTTGAATACTAAACGTCGCAGACATTGGTCGTGGAACAATTTTAAGTTCGTCTAATGATTCTACATCCGATTCTGGATAGCGGTTTTTTGACCACTTTTCAATATTTTGTGACACCCCGAACCTAGGGGCAGCTCCTAGCTTTTTTCAAAAATGTGCACCGAACGGGCCGGAGAGCTCGTGTGGCTCAAAACATGTTTTCGCTAAAACACCTCAAAACGTGTAAAGAACGCACCCTAGCTCTTGTTTTTGAAAAGTTATGGCCATTTAAAGTGAGGTGGTTTTTGCTTCAAAATAGCAATTTCACCCGTCCCTATGGCCATGCTTTAAATTTTCACGAAAATGCCAGGTCAGACCTAGGGCGGGCCATATCTTGAATACTAAACGTCGCAGACATTGGTCGTAGAACAATTTTAAGTTCGTCTAATGATTCTACATCCGATTCTGGATAGCGGTTTTTGACCACTTTTCAATATTTTGTGACACCCCGAACCTAGGGGCAGCTCCTAGCTTTTTCAAAAATGTGCACCGAACGGGCCGGAGAGCTCGTGTGGCTCAAAACATGTTTTTCGCTAAAACACCTCAAAACGTGTAAGGAACGCACCCTAGCTCTTGTTTTGAAAAGTTATGGCCATTTAAAGTGAGGTGGTTTTGCTTCAAAATAGCAATTTCACCCGTCCCTATGGCCATGCTTTAAATTTTCACGAAAATGCCAGGTCAGACCTAGGGCGGGCCATATCTTGAATACTAAACGTCGCAGACATTGGTCGTGGAACAATTTTAAGTTCGTCTAATGATTCTACATCCGATTCTGGATAGCGGTTTTTGACCACTTTTCAATATTTTGTGACACCCCGAACCTAGGGGCAGCTCCTAGCTTTTTCAAAAATGTGCACCGAACGGGCCGGAGAGCTCGTGTGGCTCAAAACATGTTTTTCGCTAAAACACCTCAAAACGTGTAAGGAACGCACCCTAGCTCTTGTTTTTCAAAAGTTATGGCCATTTAAAGTCAGACGGGTTTTGCTTCAAAATAGCTATTTTACCCGTCCCTATGGCCATGCTTTAAATTTTCACGAAAATGCCAGGTCAGACCTAGGGCGGGCCATATCTTGAATACTAAACGTCGCAGACATTGGTCGTGGAACAATTTTAAGTTCGTCTAATGATTCTACATCCGATTCTGGATAGCGGTTTTTGACCACTTTTCAATATTTTGTGACACCCCGAACCTAGGGGCAGCTCCTAGCTTTTTCAAAAATGTGCACCGAACGGGCCGGAGAGCTCGTGTGGCTCAAAACATGTTTTTCGCTAAAACACCTCAAAACGTGTAAAGAACGCACCCTAGCTCTTGTTTTTGAAAAGTTATGGCCATTTAAAGTGAGGTGGTTTTTGCTTCAAAATAGCAATTTCACCCGTCCCTATGGC
Organism: Anopheles arabiensis; assembly: GCF_016920715.1. NCBI lineage: Eukaryota > Metazoa > Arthropoda > Insecta > Diptera > Culicidae > Anopheles > Anopheles arabiensis. The sequence continues at coordinate 998,080 of NW_024412081.1, read as the reverse complement.
CATGCTTTAAATTTTCACGAAAATGCCAGGTCAGACCTAGGGCGGGCCATATCTTGAATACTAAACGTCGCAGACATTGGTCGTAGAACAATTTTAAGTTCGTCTAATGATTCTACATCCGATTCTGGATAGCGGTTTTTGACCACTTTTCAATATTTTGTGACACCCCGAACCTAGGGGCAGCTCCTAGCTTTTTCAAAATGTGCACCGAACGGGCCGGAGAGCTCGTGTGGCTCAAAACATGTTTTCGCTAAAACACCTCAAAACGTGTAAAGAACGCACCCTAGCTCTTGTTTTTGAAAAGTTATGGCCATTTAAAGTGAGGTGGTTTTTGCTTCAAAATAGCAATTTCACCCGTCCCTATGGCCATGCTTTAAATTTTCACGAAAATGCCAGGTCAGACCTAGGGCGGGCCATATCTTGAATACTAAACGTCGCAGACATTGGTCGTAGAACAATTTTAAGTTCGTCTAATGATTCTACATCCGATTCTGGATAGCGGTTTTTGACCACTTTTCAATATTTTGTGACACCCCGAACCTAGGGGCAGCTCCTAGCTTTTTCAAAAATGTGCACCGAACGGGCCGGAGAGCTCGTGTGGCTCAAAACATGTTTTTCGCTAAAACACCTCAAAACGTGTAAGGAACGCACCCTAGCTCTTGTTTTTCAAAAGTTATGGCCATTTAAAGTCAGACGGGTTTTGCTTCAAAATAGCTATTTTACCCGTCCCTATGGCCATGCTTTAAATTTTCACGAAAATGCCAGGTCAGACCTAGGGCGGGCCATATCTTGAATACTAAACGTCGCAGACATTGGTCGTAGAACAATTTTAAGTTCGTCTAATGATTCTACATCCGATTCTGGATAGCGGTTTTTGACCACTTTTCAATATTTTGTGACACCCCGAACCTAGGGGCAGCTCCTAGCTTTTTCAAAAATGTGCACCGAACGGGCCGGAGAGCTCGTGTGGCTCAAAACATGTTTTTCGCTAAAACACCTCAAAACGTGTAAGGAACGCACCCTAGCTCTTGTTTTTCAAAAGTTATGGCCATTTAAAGTCAGACGGGTTTTGCTTCAAAATAGCTATTTTACCCGTCCCTATGGCCATGCTTTAAATTTTCACGAAAATGCCAGGTCAGACCTAGGGCGGGCCATATCTTGAATACTAAACGTCGCAGACATTGGTCGTGGAACAATTTTAAGTTCGTCTAATGATTCTACATCCGATTCTGGATAGCGGTTTTTGACCACTTTTCAATATTTTGTGACACCCCGAACCTAGGGGCAGCTCCTAGCTTTTTCAAAAATGTGCACCGAACGGGCCGGAGAGCTCGTGTGGCTCAAAACATGTTTTTCGCTAAAACACCTCAAAACGTGTAAAGAACGCACCCTAGCTCTTGTTTTTGAAAAGTTATGGCCATTTAAAGTGAGGTGGTTTTTGCTTCAAAATAGCAATTTCACCCGTCCCTATGGCCATGCTTTAAATTTTCACGAAAATGCCAGGTCAGACCTAGGGCGGGCCATATCTTGAATACTAAACGTCGCAGACATTGGTCGTAGAACAATTTTAAGTTCGTCTAATGATTCTACATCCGATTCTGGATAGCGGTTTTTGACCACTTTTCAATATTTTGTGACACCCCGAACCTAGGGGCAGCTCCTAGCTTTTTTCAAAAATGTGCACCGAACGGGCCGGAGAGCTCGTGTGGCTCAAAACATGTTTTCGCTAAAACACCTCAAAACGTGTAAGGAACGCACCCTAGCTCTTGTTTTTCAAAAGTTATGGCCATTTAAAGTCAGACGGGTTTTGCTTCAAAATAGCTATTTTACCCGTCCCTATGGCCATGCTTTAAATTTTCACGAAAATGCCAGGTCAGACCTAGGGCGGGCCATATCTTGAATACTAAACGTCGCAGACATTGGTCGTAGAACAATTTTAAGTTCGTCTAATGATTCTACATCCGATTCTGGATAGCGGTTTTTGACCACTTTTCAATATTTTGTGACACCCCGAACCTAGGGGCAGCTCCTAGCTTTTTCAAAAATGTGCACCGAACGGGCCGGAGAGCTCGTGTGGCTCAAAACATGTTTTTCGCTAAAACACCTCAAAACGTGTAAGGAACGCACCCTAGCTCTTGTTTTTGAAAAGTTATGGCCATTTAAAGTGAGGTGGTTTTTGCTTCAAAATAGCAATTTCACCCGTCCCTATGGCCATGCTTTAAATTTTCACGAAAATGCCAGGTCAGACCTAGGGCGGGCCATATCTTGAATACTAAACGTCGCAGACATTGGTCGTAGAACAATTTTAAGTTCGTCTAATGATTCTACATCCGATTCTGGATAGCGGTTTTTGACCACTTTTCAATATTTTGTGACACCCCGAACCTAGGGGCAGCTCCTAGCTTTTTCAAAAATGTGCACCGAACGGGCCGGAGAGCTCGTGTGGCTCAAAACATGTTTTTCGCTAAAACACCTCAAAACGTGTAAGGAACGCACCCTAGCTCTTGTTTTTCAAAAGTTATGGCCATTTAAAGTCAGACGGGTTTTGCTTCAAAATAGCTATTTTACCCGTCCCTATGGCCATGCTTTAAATTTTCACGAAAATGCCAGGTCAGACCTAGGGCGGGCCATATCTTGAATACTAAACGTCGCAGACATTGGTCGTGGAACAATTTTAAGTTCGTCTAATGATTCTACATCCGATTCTGGATAGCGGTTTTTGACCACTTTTCAATATTTTGTGACACCCCGAACCTAGGGGCAGCTCCTAGCTTTTTCAAAAATGTGCACCGAACGGGCCGGAGAGCTCGTGTGGCTCAAAACATGTTTTTCGCTAAAACACCTCAAAACGTGTAAAGAACGCACCCTAGCTCTTGTTTTTGAAAAGTTATGGCCATTTAAAGTGAGGTGGTTTTTGCTTCAAAATAGCAATTTCACCCGTCCCTATGGCCATGCTTTAAATTTTCACGAAAATGCCAGGTCAGACCTAGGGCGGGCCATATCTTGAATACTAAACGTCGCAGACATTGGTCGTAGAACAATTTTAAGTTCGTCTAATGATTCTACATCCGATTCTGGATAGCGGTTTTTGACCACTTTTCAATATTTTGTGACACCCCGAACCTAGGGGCAGCTCCTAGCTTTTTCAAAAATGTGCACCGAACGGGCCGGAGAGCTCGTGTGGCTCAAAACATGTTTTCGCTAAAACACCTCAAAACGTGTAAGGAACGCACCCTAGCTCTTGTTTTCAAAAGTTATGGCCATTTAAAGTCAGACGGGTTTTGCTTCAAAATAGCTATTTTACCCGTCCCTATGGCCATGCTTTAATTATTTCACGAAAATGCCAGGTCAGACCTAGGGCCGAGGCCATATCTTGAATACTAAACGTCGCAGACATTGGTCGTGGAACAATTTTAAGTTCGTCTAATGATTCTACATCCGATTCTGGATAGCGGTTTTTGACCACTTTTCAATATTTTGTGACACCCCGAACCTAGGGGCAGCTCCTAGCTTTTTTCAAAAATGTGCACCGAACGGGCCGGAGAGCTCGTGTGGCTCAAAACATGTTTTTCGCTAAAACACCTCAAAACGTGTAAAGAACGCACCCTAGCTCTTGTTTTTGAAAAGTTATGGCCATTTAAAGTGAGGTGGTTTTTGCTTCAAAATAGCAATTTCACCCGTCCCTATGGCCATGCTTTAAATTTTCACGAAAATGCCAGGTCAGACCTAGGGCCGGGCCATAGCCTGAATACTAAACGTCGCAGACATTGGTCGTGGAACAATTTTAAGTTCGTCTAATGATTCTACATCCGATTCTGGATAGCGGTTTTTGACCACTTTTCAATATTTTGTGACACCCCGAACCTAGGGGCAGCTCCTAGCTTTTTTCAAAAATGTGCACCGAACGGGCCGGAGAGCTCGTGTGGCTCAAAACATGTTTTTCGCTAAAACACCTCAAAACGTGTAAGGAACGCACCCTAGCTCTTGTTTTTGAAAAGTTATGGCCATTTAAAGTGAGGTGGTTTTTGCTTCAAAATAGCAATTTCACCCGTCCCTATGGCCATGCTTTAAATTTTCACGAAAATGCCAGGTCAGACCTAGGGCGGGCCATATCTTGAATACTAAACGTCGCAGACATTGGTCGTGGAACAATTTGAAGTTCGTCTAATGATTCTACATCCGATTCTGGATAGCGGTTTTTGACCACTTTTCAATATTTTGTGACACCCCGAACCTAGGGGCAGCTCCTAGCTTTTTCAAAAATGTGCACCGAACGGGCCGGAGAGCTCGTGTGGCTCAAAACATGTTTTTCGCTAAAACACCTCAAAACGTGTAAGGAACGCACCCTAGATGATGAAAAGTGCAATCAGAATGTCAATCGACAACTTTGTTGGGGTACCATTTTACTCTACGGGCCAGTAGCTTAGGCGCGCCAACAGCGCTTTCCTTTCGGGTTCCCATTTTTTGCCCTCCTGGGATTATGATCATTTGTTCATTGCCTACTATAGGGAGGGTACCTTGCTACGAGGTCAAACATGAAGATTGCACCAAATCGTAGTTTTACCTCTATTTAGTCGTAGGAGCATGGTTTGCAGTGGCAGTGGGTCATTAAGCCCCCGTTTGGGTCATACGTCCCCTCCGCGATAAAAATCGTCGTATGCCTATAGTCCGAACTAATGAAGCAAAAGTGGTGTCTGGTGGGCTCTGCCGATGATTTTAACCTATGATTTTGAGCTTCCACCCTATCAAAACGTTCCCTGGAGCAGTACATCACGGGTCTACGGACCCAAAGACTTCGTCGTGATGGTTTCTAGTAAAAAGTTGTAACAGCTAAGGGTTTTGAATACGCGTATATTAACCATTGCTTGAAACTAAGCTTCGTTGTCTTTAAACTCTGCAAGACCAATCGAACTTCTTAGGGAAACGGACCGCTAAGCTCGATGAGCTATTATGGGTAGTGGTGCATGATCTGGTGTTCCTTGGATCTAATCCAATGAATAAATTTATGAGGGTATATATGGTGCAGGGCACAAAGCGTGATGAAACCGGGTCTCCCTACCAAATGTGGCATATTTTTTCCTGAGAGCCCGAAGCTCAGACCCACGTAGGGGAGAGCGAAGTGGAACTTAAATGTTCTCTGCAGCAAATGTTCGCCATGCGGATAAACAAGTTGGAATAGTTCAATGTAGTGTAATGCAAACACGTGTAAGTACAAACACGAATCGCAAATAACGATACGGGACCCAGAGCAACGAGGTTCACATCGCGCAGAGGCGCCGTTCGGTTCTAGCAATGATTCCCTGTTCCATGCGTGCAGAGATCCGTTAGAGCTCGTTCAATGTGTCCCGCCGTGATTACGAAAAGTCCAACAGTTGACCAAGTTGGGGGTGCGTCAAGTAAACGCGCAGAGATGCCGTTCGGTTTAGAGCAATGTCTCCCGTATCACGTTGGAGTTCTTCCACTAGTGCTGAGAGATCGCTGAACCGTTCAATGTGTCCCGTCGTGGTGTGCTTGTACCGAACACTTAGGATACACCATGCTTTGTTGGTTTGGGATAGGAGTGGTCGCGCAACTGCCTCCACGCCGCAAAGTGCCAGTTCGGATTGAAGGTCAACTTTAGCCGTTCAATGCATCAGTCGGTGGGTGTTCAGATGGCATCACAACTTCCCCTAGGTGCTTAAGTTGGTTGGGTTGTAAAACATGTGCACATGCGCAGAGTATCGTGCGTACTAGCAAAGTCTCCCGTCACGGTGGTTATGAATGAGTTCCATTCAGTGCAGAGATCGTTAGTGCGTGCAATGTGTACCGGTCGATGTGTCGTACCGGAATACAACCCCTTAGAGGCCCGTCGCTCGAAGAGGACAAGCAAGAGTGCGCAGAGTGCCGTACTGGCCTAGCAATGTCTCCAGACAGACGTAGGAACACCCGACGCAGTGCAGAGAGTAGATCCGCTAGCCATGTGCAATGCATCCGACGTTGTCTGCTTGTGCAGTCTATCGAGTGGCGCCAACGACGCTCCGGCGTCACAGAACAAATCTCGGTGGTCACGGGGACTTGCGCCTCGCGTGATCAAGAGTGTAGTTCGTGTTCAAGCAATTGACTCGAATTCTGGTTGATCCTACCAGTGATATACGCTCGTCTCAAAGGTTAAGCCATGCATGTCTAAGTACAAGCTTCCTAGAAAGTGAAACCGCATAAGGCTCAGTATAACAGCTATAATTTACAAGATCCTCATCCAAACAGTTACTTGGATAACTGTGGAAAAGCCAGAGCTAATACATGCATTATGCCGGGACTGTTGGCCTCCGGGTCGGCGGAACTGGTGCACTTATTAGTTAAACCAATCGCCTCCGGGCGCTTTGAGTTGAAATCTGGATAAGGATGCCGATCGTACGGTCGCTTGCGACTGACGACAGATCTTTCAAATGTCTGCCCTATCAACTATTGATGGTAGTGTAGAGGACTACCATGGTTGCGACGGGTAACGGGGAATCAGGGTTCGATTCCGGAGAGGGAGCCTGAGAAATGGCTACCACATCCAAGGAAGGCAGCAGGCGCGTAAATTACCCAATCCCGGCACGGGGAGGTAGTGACGAGAAATAACAATATGGACCTCTCTAACGATGGTCCATAATTGGAATGAGTTGAGCATAAATCCTTTTGCAAGGATCAAGTGGAGGGCAAGTCTGGTGCCAGCAGCCGCGGTAATTCCAGCTCCACTAGCGTATATTAAAGTTGTTGCGGTTAAAACGTTCGAAGTTGATACCCCGTCCAGACTCGCGTCCGTCGCGGGCGCCCGGCCTCTCGGTTGGGACCGTCCGTGTACGCGCTCGCGGCTGCGACTCACAATGGTGTACCTGGGCGTTCTACTCCGTGACGGGTCAGGACTTGTCGCCGCGACCTCGTCGGTCAAGGTCTTGTTCGACCCAGCTTCATGGTGCCCGGGAACTCTCGTTTACCTTGAACAAATTAGAGTGCTCAAAGCAGGCTAGTTCAAAGCGTCCGGTCCTCCGGGGCCGGCGTTGGCCGAAATAATTTTGCATGGAATAATGGAACATGACCTCGGTCTGAGTGGTTTCGTTGGTTTGTAATAGACCAAGAGGTAATGATTAACAGAAGTAGTCGGGGGCATTGGTATTACGGCGCGAGAGGTGAAATTCGTAGACCGTCGTAGGACCCACAGAAGCGAAAGCGTTTGCCAAGGATGCTTTCATTAATCAAGAACGAAAGTTAGAGGATCGAAGGCGATTAGATACCGCCCTAGTTCTAACCGTAAACGATGCCAATTAGCAACTGGGAGACGCTACCTACCTTCGGTGCTCTCAGTAGCTTCCGGGAAACCAAAATCGGGTTCCGGGGGAAGTATGGTTGCAAAGTTGAAACTTAAAGGAATTGACGGAAGGGCACCACAAGAAGTGGAGCTTGCGGCGAAGGGAGTCCCCGTGCAGTTGTGCCGCATACTGCAGGACTACTTCGCCGACAGGGAGCTCACGTACGACACGGCGGACGGGCCGGTTACCCGCCGAGTATCGGCAGGTGTTCCACAGGGGTCTATATTGGGCCCCACATTGTGGAACATCATGTACGACGGTGTGCTAGCCGTAGAGCTCCCTGAGGGCGCCTCCATCGTGGGATTCGCCGATGATCTTGCGATCCTGGCAGCGGGGACAACACCGGAGCACGCAGCAGCGATTGCGGAGGAAGCGGTGGCAGCGGTCAACAGCTGGATGGTGCGGCACAAACTCTCCCTGGCGCCGGAGAAGACGGAGTTGCTGATGGTGTCGAGCAAGCGAAGCGGATACAAAAACATCCCTGTGAACATCTGTGGAGTGGAAGTGCGCTCGAAGCGGTCGATCCGCTACTTGGGGGTCATGCTACACGACCACCTGTCGTGGCGCCCACACGTCGAGATGGTCGCGGACAAGGCCCTCCGTGTGGTGAGCATTGCGTGGCGTCATGCGCAACCACAGCGGCCCCAAGTGAGCAAGCGGAAGCTGCTCGCCGCAGTGGCCGCGTCCATCATCCGCTACGGCGCACCCGTCTGGGCGGAAGCCGTGGACCTGCAGTGGTGCAGGCGGAT
>NW_024412081.1:977500-980000 GCF_016920715.1 Anopheles arabiensis | reverse complement strand
GGTTGTAGAACAATTTTAAGTTCGTCTAATGATTCTACATCCGATTCTGGATAGCGGTTTTTGACCACTTTTCAATATTTTGTGACACCCCGAACCTAGGGGCAGCTCCTAGCTTTTTCAAAAATGTGCACCGAACGGGCCGGAGAGCTCGTGTGGCTCAAAACATGTTTTTCGCTAAAACACCTCAAAACGTGTAAGGAACGCACCCTAGCTCTTGTTTTTGAAAAGTTATGGCCATTTAAAGTGAGGTGGTTTTTGCTTCAAAATAGCAATTTCACCCGTCCCTATGGCCATGCTTTAAATTTTCACGAAAATGCCAGGTCAGACCTAGGGCGGGCCATATCTTGAATACTAAACGTCGCAGACATTGGTCGTGGAACAATTTTAAGTTCGTCTAATGATTCTACATCCGATTCTGGATAGCGGTTTTTTGACCACTTTTCAATATTTTGTGACACCCCGAACCTAGGGGCAGCTCCTAGCTTTTTCAAAAATGTGCACCGAACGGGCCGGAGAGCTCGTGTGGCTCAAAACATGTTTTTCGCTAAAACACCTCAAAACGTGTAAGGAACGCACCCTAGCTCTTGTTTTGAAAAGTTATGGCCATTTAAAGTGAGGTGGTTTTTTGCTTCCAAAATAGCAATTTCACCCGTCCCTATGGCCATGCTTTAAATTTTCACGAAAATGCCAGGTCAGACCTAGGGCGGGCCATATCTTGAATACTAAACGTCGCAGACATTGGTCGTGGAACAATTTTAAGTTCGTCTAATGATTCTACATCCGATTCTGGATAGCGGTTTTTGACCACTTTTCAATATTTTGTGACACCCCGAACCTAGGGGCAGCTCCTAGCTTTTTCAAAAATGTGCACCGAACGGGCCGGAGAGCTCGTGTGGCTCAAAACATGTTTTTCGCTAAAACACCTCAAAACGTGTAAGGAACGCACCCTAGCTCTTGTTTTCAAAGTTATGGCCATTTAAAGTCAGACGGGTTTTGCTTCAAAATAGCTATTTTACCCGTCCCTATGGCCATGCTTTAAATTTTCACGAAAATGCCAGGTCAGACCTAGGGCGGGCCATATCTTGAATACTAAACGTCGCAGACATTGGTCGTAGAACAATTTTAAGTTCGTCTAATGATTCTACATCCGATTCTGGATAGCGGTTTTTGACCACTTTTCAATATTTTGTGACACCCCGAACCTAGGGGCAGCTCCTAGCTTTTTCAAAAATGTGCACCGAACGGGCCGGAGAGCTCGTGTGGCTCAAAACATGTTTTTCGCTAAAACACCTCAAAACGTGTAAGGAACGCACCCTAGCTCTTGTTTTTCAAAAGTTATGGCCATTTAAAGTCAGACGGGTTTTGCTTCAAAATAGCTATTTTACCCGTCCCTATGGCCATGCTTTAAATTTTCACGAAAATGCCAGGTCAGACCTAGGGCGGGCCATATCTTGAATACTAAACGTCGCAGACATTGGTCGTAGAACAATTTTAAGTTCGTCTAATGATTCTACATCCGATTCTGGATAGCGGTTTTTGACCACTTTTCAATATTTTGTGACACCCCGAACCTAGGGGCAGCTCCTAGCTTTTTCAAAAATGTGCACCGAACGGGCCGGAGAGCTCGTGTGGCTCAAAACATGTTTTCGCTAAAACACCTCAAAACGTGTAAGGAACGCACCCTAGCTCTTGTTTTCAAAAGTTATGGCCATTTAAAGTCAGACGGGTTTTGCTTCAAAATAGCTATTTACCCGTCCCTATGGCCATGCTTTAAATTTTCACGAAAATGCCAGGTCAGACCTAGGGCGGGCCATATCTTGAATACTAAACGTCGCAGACATTGGTCGTGGAACAATTTTAAGTTCGTCTAATGATTCTACATCCGATTCTGGATAGCGGTTTTTGACCACTTTTCAATATTTTGTGACACCCCGAACCTAGGGGCAGCTCCTAGCTTTTTCAAAAATGTGCACCGAACGGGCCGGAGAGCTCGTGTGGCTCAAAACATGTTTTCGCTAAAACACCTCAAAACGTGTAAAGAACGCACCCTAGCTCTTGTTTTTGAAAAGTTATGGCCATTTAAAGTGAGGTGGTTTTTGCTTCAAAATAGCAATTTCACCCGTCCCTATGGCCATGCTTTAAATTTTCACGAAAATGCCAGGTCAGACCTAGGGCGGGCCATATCTTGAATACTAAACGTCGCAGACATTGGTCGTGGAACAATTTTAAGTTCGTCTAATGATTCTACATCCGATTCTGGATAGCGGTTTTTTGACCACTTTTCAATATTTTGTGACACCCCGAACCTAGGGGCAGCTCCTAGCTTTTTCAAAATGTGCACCGAACGGGCCGGAGAGCTCGTGTGGCTCAAAACATGTTTTTCGCTAAAACACCTCAAAACGTGTAAGGAACGCACCCTAGCTCTTGTTTTGAAAAGTTATGGCCATTTAAAGTGAGGTGGTTTTGCTTCAAAATAGCAATTTCACCCGTCCCTATGGCC
>NW_024412081.1:962500-967500 GCF_016920715.1 Anopheles arabiensis | reverse complement strand
TGGACCAGGGCGCACGTCAGTAGTTGATCTTACTTTTGCGAGCCGAACCGTAGCAAGATCATTTAAGTGGGAGGTGTTATCTAGCTATATGAACTCTGATCATCGTGCAATACGAATAGATCTTGAGACGCAAAGCGTGCGTAATCTGTCCCGACCCATAACGGGATGGAGCATCAAGTATTTTAGCAAAGATATATTTGAAGTTATGATGCAAGCCGCTTTTGAGACTGAGGTCACAACAAGCGAAGACTTAATGCGTATACTTGTCACGGCGTGTAATGCGACGATGACTAAACGTAAGAGGTACACTCTAACAAGAGTGCATTTTGGTGGACGTTAGAGATTGAGGCACTTCGCAAAGAGTGCAAACACCGCGATCGATTAGCGCAAAGAGCTTTTAATACTGATCTCTATTCTACTTTTAGGGACGAGTTCAAGGTGGCACGGAATGCCCTCAAGCGATTGATCAAGCATACCCGACAGAGGAAGTGGAAAGAGTTCCTGGGAACAGCGAACAACGCATCATTTGGTATTGTATATCATACGTTCAAGAAAGTGGCCGAGGGTTCGATTGGACCCCGAACCATGACATTGGACGAGTTTAGGGAAGTGGTGAGCGAGCTTTTCCTACTCACCCAAACACGGTGTGGCCTGAATATCGTATCGATCAGCCACGAGAGTTTGAAAGGGTAACTAATGATGAGATTCTTGCGGTTGCCAGGAGACTACCCAACAAGAAGGCGCCGGGACCAGATGGTATCCCGAATGAGGCGCTGAAAGTTGGTATGTTGACTGCAACCGATGCATTCTGCAGGGTTTACCAAGGCTGTTTAGAGAACGCGAAGTTCCCCGATGAGTGGAAAAGGCAGAGGTTGGTGTTAATACCGAAGCCGAACAAACCACCAGGGGAACCGGGTTCAGTTCGCCCATTGTCTACTAGACGGGGCAGGTAAAGGTTTAGAACGCATCATAGTGCAACGGCTAAATGCACACATCGAGGAGGTCAACGGACTGTCTGACGACCAATTTGGTTTCAGAAGTCGTCGATCTACAGTTGATGCGATTCAACGGGTAGTGGACATTGTTTCGGTAGCTAGAAGTAGAAACAGATACAGTGGACGGTATTGTGCGGTTGTTACATTAGATGTTACTAATGCTTTTAACAGTGCTTCATGGTTGGCGATTGCAAATGCTTTACAGAGAATTAACACTCCTAAATATCTTTATGATATCATTGGTGATTATTTTAGGAATCGTGTGCTGATGTATGATACCACAGATGGACCGGCAGAGATTGCAGTCACATCGGGTGTACCTCAAGGCTCGGTACTTGGCCCAACGTTATGGAACCTCATGTACGACGGAGTCCTACGAGTTGCAATGGTGGAAGGTGCACGGATTATCGGCTATGCAGACGATATAGTACTGTTGGTGGAAGGTAATTGTGTTGATGATATTGAAATTCTCGTTTCCAGTCAGATTCGCATCATCGACCGATGGATGACCGACAACGGATTAAAGATAGCCCCGACTAAGACCGAGTTTATTATGGTCAGTTCCCATCAGAGGATACAGCATGGGGCTATCAGGGTAGGTGATCACGTAGTACATTCGTCGCGCAGCTTAAAGTACTTGGGGATGGTCCTAGATGACCGCCTCGATTACACTTCACACATCAGGTATGCGGTGGAGAGAGCGACGAAGCTATGGACCACCTTGGTAAGGATGATGCCTAATAAGGCAGGTCCGAGTAGTAATGCTAGGCGAGCAATTGCTCTTACTGTTGTGGCGAAGGTCCGGTATGCCTCGCCCATTTGGTGTCATACCCTTAGATTTGCTAACCGTAGACAATGGCTACGACGGTTTTACCGGCCAGTAGTCCAGCGAGTTATCTCTTCTTTCAGGACAACTTCTCATGATGCAGTCTGCGTGCTTGCGGGAATGATCCCGCTTCATCTCCTCCTGGACGAGGACTCCAGGACTTTTCATCGGAGACGAGCAGAGAACATCGCCGGATCGGTTGCACGTAACATGGAACGTGTCACAACTATGGAACGATGGCAACGAGAATGGGATGAGAGTGTTCACGGTCGGTGGACATACCGTCTCATACCCGACGTCAACAGATGGATAAGTAGAAGATTTGGTGGTGTAGATTTCTTTCTTTCTCAGTTTCTTTCCAGCCATGGCTTCTACGCCTACCAGCTTCATCGGATGCAGTTAACGGGTTCGCCGCTATGTGATGCGTGCGAGGAACCTGAGGACGCCGAACACACGATATTCCATTGTGTACGTCATCGTGAATTAATCATCAGACTTCAGCATCAAGTCGACGAGGAGTTAACGCCGGAGAACATCATCGGAGTTATGTCTGCTAACAGATATAACTGGAGCATGGTTCATCAAGCAGTACGGGCGATTATGATTCGACAACAACATCGAAGACACGTCATCGAACGAGGCGAACGACGTGCTTTGCTCGCCAACATCCAGTTGGCCTTGCAGAGCAGCGACAGTGACGACGAGTAACGACAAGAATTCATCGTAGTTCATCGTAGCTTCATCGCCGAGGGCTAGACAGTGGCTAATCACCACTGTTGGAAGCCATTCGTTGCCTGGGATGATGGACATCCACCGCCCGAGTGACGTCGATACCTAACGGGTGATCCACTCGGGGCCGGTTGAAGAGCACGGAGGGGTTTTAGTGAGTAAGAATCTCACACTACCGGGGTTGATCACCCAGGTGTCTTATGCAAGATTTCCCCTTCGATAACAAAAAAAAAAAAAAATAAAAAAAGGTAGCCAAATGCGCCCGGCAAAGTCCGACCACCACCTCCACGCGGTGCCGGGCGGGGTAGGGAGCCCGTCATTAAGTTGACGAGGCCCCGAGCTAACAGTGGCAGTGAAGACGGCGTTGAGCATGACAACGTCGCAGGGGAGGGTGTGGTGTTAAGTCGCCACACCCTACATTCTGTCAAGCGGGATACTGAACTCGAGAGGATAATACCTCTGCGCGGATTAGACTAGGGTACGGTTTATGGAATAATTAGGATGTACACGGGCTGGCGGATGAACCCGCCGAACCCTTAGTAAAGCAGGGTGAAACCTGCTTGAAACGGGGGAGAGGCTAAGGGGATTCTGTCACCGCTCTATTAAAACTTAGCAAGTCTTAGGTAGCGCTCCAAGACTGTCGCCATACGATACGCTCTATGGCAAATGCAGGTGTGGGTGGGTTCAGCCCCACTTTGCTCCGGTTCGGCACTGAGCCCGTCGTCTCATAAGGGCGCGGGCCAACCCTCGCGATGGAGCTCCCTGTTTCATAGCCACCCACGGAACCAAATAGGAGACTGCATAAACAGACGCGGATAGCGGGCCTGAGTTTGAGCCCAATAGAATGAGTAACACGAAAACTAAGAAGGTCAAAAGACCAAGGGGTTGACAAGAAAGATCCGGACCAAGCGTTCATGGATCTTCAAGATCGGATGGAGGCTATGCGTTTTGGGATAAGTAAACTCGATGATGAGTCTTCCCATTTTACGCTAGTTACGGTAATGATGGACTTCCTCGATGAGGTAATGTCCGAATTTCGAAGGTACAGAGCCGTAAATCGCATGCAGCAGGTCCTCGACCGTCAAACGCAAACGTCGTTTGACGGTAACGATGAATTCGGGCCGCAAACGCGAAAAGGCAGAAGACCAGTGGCTGATGACCAACAGCCTGGTCAAGTGGGTTGCAAAGATTGCAACAACAACAACAACAACCATCGAGGTTGACCCCTGTTAGGGAAGCGGTGGAAAATATTCCAAGTCCGAGAAACGGACCGAATATTAATGAGGGTAGAATTAATAAGAGGAAGAAGAAGAAGAGCAAGAAGAAGCAGAATAAGCCCAGGAAGCGGCCTGAGGCTCTGCTGATATCGGACTGCACTTCCGAGGAGCTGGCGAAGTTGCTCAAGGAAATGAAGCAGTCCGATGCTCTTAAATCGGTTGGAGAGACAATCTCTAAGGTCCGACGGGCCCAGAATGGAGGCATGTTGCTAGAACTTAAGCAGGGTAGTTCTGCTAGTGCAATTGCCCCAAAGGTTAAGGAAGCGGTGAAGGGCAAGGCGTCAGTGAGAACGCTAGCTCCTTCTAAAATGATTGAGATCATGCATCTCGATGAAATCCACCACCCCAGAGGAGGTTGCGGAGTCTGTCAAAGCACAGCTCAACATCGAGATAGAAATAGATCGTATCAAAATGAAGAAAGGCCGCGCGGCCGGTACGCAGTGGGCACGGATCAACGTATCGCTGCCAGACTTTCAAAGCTTCCTGAATTTGGGAAAGCTGAAAGTTGGTTGGTCGATATGCCATATCCGCGAGGTTATGGAAGAGCAGAAATGCTATAAGTGTTGGAAGGTAGGCCATACGAGCTATCATTGTAGGGAACCAGACAGAAGTAATCTGTGCTGGAAATGCGGTTTGAGTGGACACAAGAAGCAAGCTTGTACCAACTCTGTCAAGTGTTTGGATTGCGGTACGAGGTCACAGAACCCTCACGCAACGGGCAGTTATATGTGTCCCCGAAGGCGAACGATTAGATAATAATGGTTAGGTTGCTACAACATAACCAGAATCATAGTTATGCTGCATTTCAATTAATGTGGCAAACGATTAGGGAAGAATCTGCGGATATAGTGTTGATTGCAGATCCGTATCTGGCAACAACCAACGTCAAAGTGTTACGCAATGACGATAACACAGCAGCGGTAGTGGTTAACGCGGACTTACCAGTTAAGGTAGTCAGTAAGGCTCTGAAGGGTTTAATGATAGTTGACATAGGTGATATGCGAGTGGTTAGCGTTTACGCGCCACCTAGATTTAGTATGGAAGAGTTCCAGAACATGTTGGATAACACGGTAATGGCCGTAACCGGTATCCACAAATTCGTTATCGGGGGGACTTCAACGCTTGGTCAGTAAGTTGGAACAACCAACTTGGCGAGCGTGGAGAAACCAGAAA
>NW_024412081.1:952500-957500 GCF_016920715.1 Anopheles arabiensis | reverse complement strand
GATTAGCGTACGGGTCATGTATGGTGCGCTTGCTTCAGTTGAAGGGATGTACTAGTACAGTTGTGTTAATTGTTTATTTCACGATCTGGTCTTTTGGCTGGATCGTGAAAAAACGCTAAGTCCCAAATCCTGAACTCGAGAAGAAAGCGCCAATGACAACGTTTTTGACTGGAGCTCCACTAGCATTCGGCTTTTTCTACTTTGAAGGGATGTACTGTTGTATGAATTGTTTATTCACGAACTGGTCGTTTGATTGGATCGTGAAAAAATCGCTCAGTCCCAAATCCTGAACTCGACAGGAAAGCGCTGATTGCAAACATTTTGACTGGAAGTCCCTTGAAAATGGCGTTTTCGTTATTGGCATTATGTGGCACGTTTATTGTGGCTAGAACATTAATTATTCACCAAATGGCACCAAAGCTTGGCAAAAGTCGCGAAACACTCCTATCTCGACGCACCAGCAATCGCAACTTGATGCAAAATAAATTGCACGAGCTAATGATACTTGTACCATGCACAGTACACCGTACCAAAATATACCCCTGAAAGTGTGCAATTTGGTGCTACCCTAGGGAATATGTATGGGGAAGCCTAGCTACGTGTGTCGCACGTTCCAAGTTGCATGGACGTCGAACAGAGGCATGCAAAAGCACCTATCTAGGGAATTACTCTACGTTCTAGTAGCAAGTGCGATTTTCCAGTCCAGCACGGCAGTACGCCTGCACGCATACACTCCATGTACCAGAAATGTACCAACCTAGGCGTTGCTCAGTAGCTTTTAGCGGCACATAGAAAAAGTATTCGAGTTCAGATTTTGGGACTTAGCGTATTTTTAAAACTAATAACGAAAATTAAATTTTAAATCGGTAAACGGCTAGGAGTTGCTCAGTAGCTTTTGGCGGCACATAGAAAAAGTATTCGAGTTCAGATTTTTGGGACTTAGCGTATTTTTAAAACTAATAACGAAAATTAAATTTTAAATCGGTAAACGGCTAGGAGTTGCTCAGTAGCTTTTGCGCAACGTGGCAAAAGTATTCGAGTTCAGATTTCTTGGACAGCGTATTTTTCAATCATAATAAACCGAATCAAACATAACAATGATGAAACTTACACCATGTCCCAAGGTTGTGCACAAAACGTAACGATAAAGTGCTGGCGAAGTTAGAGGTGCACCAAAATTGTGTACCGATCAGGGAAAGTACTCTACGTTCCTATGATTTGGGTGAAAAGTGTTGATTAACTGCTGGTAAGAATAGACAGTTGCTTATCATACACATCGCAAACGAACACCCCTTAGTGAGCATTAGCAAAGTCAATGGCACAAAGCAATTGCAATACAAACTGATCAAGTACATTAAAGAACGCTAAGTACCAGGACTTCTTTCCAAGAATGGTGTCCGCGACGGGAGGGCAAGCGTCCTTCCCAGGTTTTCCTAGTAAACCTTGTATGGTAAACATACCCAAGCGTGTCTGTAAGCACGCAACGAAAGTCACGAACGGGCACATACCTAGGGAATGTACTCTACGTACTTGGACTTTTGTCCAAGAATGGTGTCCGCGACGGTCGGGCACTGCGACGCAATAAC
The DNA here is from genome assembly GCF_016920715.1 of Anopheles arabiensis. Classification (NCBI taxonomy): domain Eukaryota; kingdom Metazoa; phylum Arthropoda; class Insecta; order Diptera; family Culicidae; genus Anopheles; species Anopheles arabiensis. Next base: position 955,914 of record NW_024412081.1, on the reverse strand, counting down.
CAAATCCTAGGATTGTAACTTTAGTGTGCACAAACATAAACATTAACGCGTTCGCTCGGGCTGCGCCGTCCGTGTTGAACACAAATGTGGGTGATTATATGCGTGGAGGGACAAAAACATACGAGGAGGAGACAGTTTTCTACACGATGTGCACAGAGCTCATTTCGTCGTCCCGGGCGAATGGAAAAACACAAACATCGCGAGTATCGTTCTAGGTTTCTGTCTATAAAAGGGCAGGCCAAAAGGTGACCGGTTGAGATAAGCATTTTAAGCATACAAACACTTTATTGGAACTTTTGATACAAAAACAAGGTACGTACATGTAGGTTGTACCAACATGGACATCTATGAACGCGTACGCTCGGGCTGCGCCCTCCGTCTTGTACTTTCCTGATCGGTACACAGTTTTGGTGCACTGCTATTCCGACCGGCAACTTGTACCAACATATACATCCATGAACGCGTAAGTAGTGTACTTTCCTGATCGGTACACACTGTTGGTGCACGGCATAAGAAAAGAGCTAAAATGGTCAAACTCAATCCATTTCAACAATAGATAGTCGATAGTAGCTGTGCCGATGAAGTAGGGCACGATGCAAGTTAATGTTGTTTAATGAATAACATGTCCGCCATACATTTCAGTACAAATTTGCTCGGTCAGACCTACAAAGTGCTATATCTCGAATACGAGGCGTCGGACTGGGGGTTGTAGAACAATTTTAAGTTCGTCTAATGATTCTACATCCGATTCTGGATAGCGGTTTTTGACCACTTTTCAATATTTTGTGACACCCCGAACCTAGGGGCAGCTCCTAGCTTTTTCAAAAATGTGCACCGAACGGGCCGGAGAGCTCGTGTGGCTCAAAACATGTTTTTCGCTAAAACACCTCAAAACGTGTAAGGAACGCACCCTAGCTCTTGTTTTTGAAAAGTTATGGCCATTTAAAGTGAGGTGGTTTTTGCTTCAAAATAGCAATTTCACCCGTCCCTATGGCCATGCTTTAAATTTTCACGAAAATGCCAGGTCAGACCTAGGGCGGGCCATATCTTGAATACTAAACGTCGCAGACATTGGTCGTGGAACAATTTTAAGTTCGTCTAATGATTCTACATCCGATTCTGGATAGCGGTTTTTTGACCACTTTTCAATATTTTGTGACACCCCGAACCTAGGGGCAGCTCCTAGCTTTTTTCAAAAATGTGCACCGAACGGGCCGGAGAGCTCGTGTGGCTCAAAACATGTTTTCGCTAAAACACCTCAAAACGTGTAAGGAACGCACCCTAGCTCTTGTTTTTCAAAAGTTATGGCCATTTAAAGTCAGACGGGTTTTGCTTCAAAATAGCTATTTTACCCGTCCCTATGGCCATGCTTTAAATTTTCACGAAAATGCCAGGTCAGACCTAGGGCGGGCCATATCTTGAATACTAAACGTCGCAGACATTGGTCGTAGAACAATTTTAAGTTCGTCTAATGATTCTACATCCGATTCTGGATAGCGGTTTTTGACCACTTTTCAATATTTTGTGACACCCCGAACCTAGGGGCAGCTCCTAGCTTTTTCAAAAATGTGCACCGAACGGGCCGGAGAGCTCGTGTGGCTCAAAACATGTTTTTCGCTAAAACACCTCAAAACGTGTAAGGAACGCACCCTAGCTCTTGTTTTTCAAAAGTTATGGCCATTTAAAGTCAGACGGGTTTTGCTTCAAAATAGCTATTTTACCCGTCCCTATGGCCATGCTTTAAATTTTCACGAAAATGCCAGGTCAGACCTAGGGCGGGCCATATCTTGAATACTAAACGTCGCAGACATTGGTCGTAGAACAATTTTAAGTTCGTCTAATGATTCTACATCCGATTCTGGATAGCGGTTTTTGACCACTTTTCAATATTTTGTGACACCCCGAACCTAGGGGCAGCTCCTAGCTTTTTCAAAAATGTGCACCGAACGGGCCGGAGAGCTCGTGTGGCTCAAAACATGTTTTTCGCTAAAACACCTCAAAACGTGTAAGGAACGCACCCTAGCTCTTGTTTTTCAAAAGTTATGGCCATTTAAAGTCAGACGGGTTTTGCTTCAAAATAGCTATTTTACCCGTCCCTATGGCCATGCTTTAAATTTTCACGAAAATGCCAGGTCAGACCTAGGGCGGGCCATATCTTGAATACTAAACGTCGCAGACATTGGTCGTGGAACAATTTTAAGTTCGTCTAATGATTCTACATCCGATTCTGGATAGCGGTTTTTGACCACTTTTCAATATTTTGTGACACCCCGAACCTAGGGGCAGCTCCTAGCTTTTTTCAAAATGTGCACCGAACGGGCCGGAGAGCTCGTGTGGCTCAAAACATGTTTTTCGCTAAAACACCTCAAAACGTGTAAAGAACGCACCTAGCTCTTGTTTTTGAAAAGTTATGGCCATTTAAAGTGAGGTGGTTTTGCTTCAAAATAGCAATTTCACCCGTCCCTATGGCCATGCTTTAAATTTTCACGAAAATGCCAGGTCAGACCTAGGGCGGGCCATATCTTGAATACTAAACGTCGCAGACATTGGTCGTGGAACAATTTTAAGTTCGTCTAATGATTCTACATCCGATTCTGGATAGCGGTTTTTTGACCACTTTTCAATATTTTGTGACACCCCGAACCTAGGGGCAGCTCCTAGCTTTTTCAAAAATGTGCACCGAACGGGCCGGAGAGCTCGTGTGGCTCAAAACATGTTTTCGCTAAAACACCTCAAAACGTGTAAGGAACGCACCCTAGCTCTTGTTTTTGAAAAGTTATGGCCATTTAAAGTGAGGTGGTTTTTGCTTCAAAATAGCAATTTCACCCGTCCCTATGGCCATGCTTTAAATTTTCACGAAAATGCCAGGTCAGACCTAGGGCGGGCCATATCTTGAATACTAAACGTCGCAGACATTGGTCGTGGAACAATTTTAAGTTCGTCTAATGATTCTACATCCGATTCTGGATAGCGGTTTTTTGACCACTTTTCAATATTTTGTGACACCCCGAACCTAGGGGCAGCTCCTAGCTTTTTCAAAAATGTGCACCGAACGGGCCGGAGAGCTCGTGTGGCTCAAAACATGTTTTCGCTAAAACACCTCAAAACGTGTAAGGAACGCACCTAGATGATGAAAAGTGCAATCAGAATGTCAATCGACAACTTTGTTGGGGTACCATTTTACTCTACGGGCCAGTAGCTTAGGCGCGCCAACAGCGCTTTCCTTTCGGGTTCCCATTTTTGCCCTCCTGGGATTATGATCATTTGTTCATTGCCTACTATAGGGAGGGTACCTTGCTACGAGGTCAAACATGAAGATTGCACCAAATCGTAGTTTTACCTCTATTTAGTCGTAGGAGCATGGTTTGCAGTGGCAGTGGGTCATTAAGCCCCGTTTGGGTCATACGTCCCCTC
>NW_024412081.1:925000-942500 GCF_016920715.1 Anopheles arabiensis | reverse complement strand
CGCCACCACAAGCAAGAAACGGTTATCCCGGCCGTTCGTTCGCCGGAACGACATGGCGGTACGGCCGGCCTCAACAACCCGCTGGATGGCGCTCACTGTCGACCGCCCTCGACGAAATCCGAACTGCCGGTCCGACAGTCGGGGTGAAGACGGCTCTTCGAGATGTTCATTGAGGCGATTCAGGATGAGGCGCTCAAGTACCTTCCCCAGTGCGTCGAGCATGCAGAGGGGTCGGTACGAGCTGCTCTCTCCGGAGGCTTCCCCTGCTTCGGCAGCAACACCAGTCGTTGCCTCTTCCACTGCGCCGGAAACGAAGCGCGGTTGAGGCAATCCTGGTACAGGACCCGGAAGACCTCCGGGAACAACATGATGGCCGTCTTCACTGCCGCATTCGGGATGCCATCGAGCCCTGGTGCTTTGTGATTTGCCATCTGGCTCGCGATGAGCAGCAGCTCGTCGTCCGTTACCGGTGCAATTCCCGCCGTTGTTGTTGCTCCCTCGACGCTTCCAACGTTGCTCAGCCGCGACCAGTCGCAGGGCGGATGCTCAGGGAAGAGGTCGGATACAATACGTTCGAGGACGCCCCGGTCCGCTTCGGACGGCATCCGACTGCCCCGGAGCCGAGACATAACGACACGGTATCCTGCCCCGAACGCATTCTCTTCTGCAATTTCGATCAGCTCCTGGAACAAGTTCCGCTTGCTAGCTCGAATTGCTCGGCTGAGCTCCGCCCTTGCTGTCCTGTGCTCTGCTGCTGCTATGCTGCGCTCCTCCAAGTCAGCCGTCTGCAGCAATCGGTCACGGGCAACCTCGCAATTGTTCCTCAGTCGAGCCAGGAGGAGACCACCAAAAGATGTTCCGATGCGGGTCTTGGTGCACTCGGGTAACCCGTTGCATCGTCTCGTCGCAAGCCTTGAGCATGGCTGCGATCATACCCTCCCTGGCTCGTTGCGCGTTGGACAAAGTCCGCAGCGAACAGCGCCTCGAGGAATGAGGAAGGAGAAAACTGCGAGGCTTTCCATCGGCGGCCAGCGTGACGCACACGCCTCTGGCTTGAGGAATCACCCTGCTGCGACGATGGTTGCCGCTGTCGTTGCTGCTGCTGCTGTTGTGATAACTGCTGCTGTTGTAAGGACTGCTGTTGCTGCTGCTGCTGTTGCTGCTGAGACGACTGCTGCGCTGTCTGCTGATGGTTCTGTAGTTGTTCGGGGGATGGTGGTGTTCCTCCCACGGTGTAGAGAACATAGCGGTGGTCTGACGCGGTGTAGCTTGTGCTGACAACCCAGGTGTCAGGGCGAGCGATCGACAGGCTCGCGAATGCCACATCCACTATACTCGGGAGAGCCACCCGTTGCCATCAAACGTGTATTCCCGACCTTGATTAATCACGATTAGGCCAAGCTGCTCCACCATTCCGTGCAGCTCTTCCCCGCGGTCGCAAGTCCTCGGGCTGCCCCACTCCTCATGTCTGGCGTTAAAATCGCCGGCGACGACGACTTGAGGGTGGGAGAAGCCTTGAGTTCTATTGCTTCCAAGAAGCGCTCGAACTCTGCGAGGTTAAGGCTTGGTGGAGCATAGCAGCTGATGAAAACCACTCCGCCGATCTGCGCTGCAACCAACCCCTGAGCTTCACTGCACCACACCCGCTGTATTGGTAGCTCACCGACAGCTACCACCGCTACCGCCTTGCAGCTGCTGAATGCCCACCGGCCGTTGTTTTCAGGTGGGCGCAGAACATCAGAGAGAATGAGCACGTCTGCTTTCTCCTCTCTGGCAGCTTGCAGCACCAGGTTCTGGGCATCACGGCCATGGCCCAGGTTCGCCTGCAGAACTTTCAGGGCCGGGAACATCGTTGGGCCGAACGGGCACATTCGCTGTGGCCTATGTGGTGAGCGCCACCGCACAGTGCGCACTTTGCCTCATTCTGGCAGGATCGTGCTTTGTGTCCGGTAAGCCCACAGCGGATGCACAGATTCTGCCGATCTGCGGTGGAACGGCAGTTCGAGGCGATGTGGCCCATCTCCAGACAGCGGAAACAGCGCTGTCGCTCTGGAGGCGTTGGTGGGGCTGCTCGAACCTTGCTCACACAGTCGCACAGGAACAGTTTAAGTCCTTCCAACTGCCGAGCCGACTTCACAGGTAGCCGGATGCGTGCTCGCTTCGAACCATCCGGTAGTTCCCAAATGCTGGCAGAAACAACTCCAGCACTTGCGCCAATCTTAGCATCGAGGGCAGCAATGATATCTTCCTCCGTAGCAAGGGGATCGATATCGACTACCAGCAGCTCACCCATTTCTGTGACAAGCCGACTGACGCCTGCGTCGCCGATGATTTTGCGGACGCCTTCCAGCATAAGCGGAGCGTTTGCCGTCTTGCTCAGCTCCATACGTAGCAGCCTGGCATGAGTTCGGCGGCCCTGCTTAATATGCCCTTTCATTTCGCTGTGAGCCGCGTCCAGACGAATGGCTTTGCGCACTTTCTCGTAGATGCCATCCCAGGTTTCGCCTTCACTGGGAGACACCTCGATGATGTCGGGCCTCGGCTTTCGCTTACGATGTTGCTGATGTTGCTGCTGCATACGCTCCTGCTGCTGCTGCTGCGAGCCGGCGACCGCCTGTCGCTGTGGCTGACGCTGCTGCTGCTGCTGCTACTGCTGCTGTTGCTGTTGCTGCTGCTGCTGGGAACGTGGCTTACCCGTAGCTTTTCCGCGATATCTACGCCGCACGACCTCACTAAAGGTGAGTTCCGGCACAACGTCTACGCGGACGGCTGTCGATGCCTCGCTGCGCGGCGGCATGACTGCGCGCGACGTCGACGCGCGGGGCTGCTCCTGCTCGTGCTGGTTCCGCTGCTGCTGTTGTTGTTGCTGCAGCTGCGGCGCAGAGGGTCGGCGCGGCAGCGGGAGTCGGAGGTTGGCGCGGACTAGCTGACGGTTGTCCGCCGGCAACCTTTGCTGCCAGAAGAGAGTTGAGCACGTCTCGGTCGCGCTGATGTGCGGCGGCGAGCTTCTCCATCTGTGCCTCCAACTTCTCCTCTCGTCGTTTTGCCTCCTCCTTTTCCTCTTGTAGCAGTTGGCACATGCCAGTTATCTGCTCGGAGAGGCGAGCATTTGCTCCTTCATTTCTGCATTCTGCTCCTCTAGTCGTTGGATTGTTGCCTTAAGCAACTCGAGCTCCAGTGTGGCCGTGGCGGCCTTGGATGCCACGGCGGGCTTGTTGTTGCCTGTGACACTGACCCTAGGCAGCGCCACTCGAGGCTCGGTCACAAACAGCTTCGAGCCAGATGCCAAGCTGCTACGGCAGTCCACAGAGACTGACCTCGCACTCGCGCGCGTTGACATCCCGGATGATGCCATCATCTTTGCCGACTTTCAGGTTGGTGGGTTAAATAACCCTGGGGGTCGATGTGACCCCGGGGGTCGGTTGACCCCGGGGGGTCGAGATGACCCCAAGTATGCAGCGCCGTCTAGCTGGTGTTCTGCCGCTCAATCGCTGCTGTAGAATCCTTCTTCCACGCTGGTTTTCCACTATGGTCCGACTTGCGACCCCCTGGTGGGCTGGGGGGGAGGGGTGGCGGAGTGGCGAAAAATTACGAGAGGGTGCGTCGCTCACGTGGGGAATGGATCCGCACCAATCCCGAATTTTTCCGGCACTTTTCACGTCCAAATTGCGCTGCCCGCTTTTTCGACCCTTTTGAACCTATTTTAGGGATTTTTCGAAAAATTCGAGCAGTTTTCGAGTTGCTCGAACTACTCGAATCGAGCAGATTCGAGCTGCCGCGGGCACTACACTTCTTCCCCGAATTTTCTGCGCACTTTTGTAAACTCGAGCACTTTTCGAGCAGTAACGGACTTTTCAAATTTTTGCCCCTTGGGAACTGCTCCCCGGACAAAATTTGTCCCTTGGGTATTATAGAACTGTCACCAAGAAACGTCAAAAATTTTTTCACGATTTTCACAAATTTTTGATGCAATCTTATTGTACGCATAAAAACAAGCACAACGGTGAAAACCGCACACGAATCCGAGCAAAACTCGCGGAGTTAATCGCGATTTGCTATTTATTTCGATTTTTCCGAAAGCACGTGCTCCGGCGGTAGCACCCCGACACTTTTATTTTCTCGTTTTTCACCGATTTTCGTTCTGTTTCTTTTAAATTCACGTTCAGCGTCACTACGCGCACCTTTAAAATCACATCCGGCACGAATCCGTGCGTTTTTCACTGAGTTATTCACATTCAAAGTTTCCCATACAAATTGTATGGGGATGTAAACACACACTTTTATGCACTTTAAACTTCTCAAAACGTCTCGAAAACACTTTTAAACGCTTTAGAAGCGTCGAATTATCCAGAATCGAGTGTTTCCGGCGCTGATATCACACAGTTTTGCGCATTTTTCCACACCCGGAAATTTGGTGCTACCGGGGGGGGCAAATGTACACAGAACAACACGAATTTTTAAAGCGCAAAAATCACAGAAATTCGACCAAATAACACTATCTATAGGTAAATTGGGTGCTCTGAACACGATTTTGAGGGTTTCAGAGCGATCCGAGGCCGTTTTACACACTTTTTGCACACTTTGTCGGAGCGTGTTTACATACGTCTGTACCCGACGGCTACTCGATGAACACTCACAGGGATAACTGGCTTGTGGCCGCCAAGCGTTCATAGCGACGTGGCTTTTGATCCTTCGATGTCGGCTCTTCCTATCATTGTGAAGCAAAATTCACCAAGCGTAGGATTGTTCACCCTTTCAAGGGAACGTGAGCTGGGTTTAGACCGTCGTGAGACAGGTTAGTTTTACCCTACTGGTGTGTGCTTATAGTCGCTATCTTAACGGAATTCCTGTGCAGTACGAGAGGAACCACAGGTACGGACCACTGGCTCAATACTAGTCCGACCGGACTTTGGTATGACGCTACGTCCGCTGGATTATGCCTGAACGCCTCTAAGGTCGTAGCCAATCCGAGCTGATAGCGCTTCTCAAACCCATTAGGTGTTCGGAAGCTAGCGGGCCTAACAACCCTCTGAGATCCGTTGGAGTCTGCGTCTGCAGCCCGGCGTCTCATCCCGCTATACCTAGGCCGCAATGAGTGGAGTTCGCTGCACGTGTTAGTACCGTAACTGGGAACGCCGTTGGCTTGAGCTCTGCCCAACGTGGATATACCTAGTTTCGACACCTATCAACCGCCCGCAAACGACGGGACTTCAGGCTGGGAGCTGCGAGTTGTAGAGATGCGTTCGCATCGATCCTCTCAGGCGACCCATGCTTGGTGGTTTGTCCGTGTGCCCCTTCCTCGATGTGCGCAAGCTCGTCTTGGTCTGGGGACCACGTCGACACAGGGGATACTCTTGTGAGAGCATGAGTGTACTAAGTTGAGTGTAGCAAGGGAACGCGTGCCCCTTCCTCGTTGGCGTAACTAACCATCTTGGTCTGGGGACCGTGGTACCGTGCTCTGGTGAAGCTTGGTGCGTGCTCCTTCCTTGTCAGACGAGTGACTTGACCTGGTCTGGAGACCGTTCCTTTATACTAGTGGACAAGAGTTGGCTACTTCCGTGTCAGACGAGTGACTTGACATAGGATGGAGAAGGACACTTAACACTAATGAGCTTGTCGGCGTGCCTCGTTCTCGACTTGATTGTCTTGATGTGAGGACCGTGCGGACCACACCAGTAAGCTTACACATGCTCGTTACAAGTTGTATAAGTTGACCCGTTTGGCCCGGTTGCCTTGCACATGATGGTGTTGACCATGTTCGGTTAACAGGTCGTGTGTCGAGGTGGTCGGCCTTGGTAGTAGGATGTCTTGTGCATGTGACGTGTTGACCTGGTTTGGTCGGTGTGTCGTCGTGTACGAGATGACCTACTTACCCGTCAGTTTTCCAAGTTGTATCATGTGTTGACTTAGTTGACGTGTCATGTGCTTGGATGATTAGCGTACGGGTCATGTATGGTGCGCTTGCTTCAGTTGAAGGGATGTACTAGTACAGTTGTGTTAATTGTTTATTTCACGATCTGGTCTTTTGGCTGGATCGTGAAAAAAACGCTAAGTCCCAAATCCTGAACTCGAGAAGAAAGCGCCAATGACAACGTTTTTGACTGGAGCTCCCTAGCATTCGGCTTTTTTCTACTTTGAAGGGATGTACTGTTGTATGAATTGTTTATTCACGAACTGGTCGTTTGATTGGATCGTGAAAAAAAATCGCTCAGTCCCAAATCCTGAACTCGACAGGAAAGCGCTGATTGCAAACATTTTGACTGGAAGTCCCTTGAAAATGGCGTTGTCGTTATTGGCATTATGTGGCACGTTTATTGTGGCTAGAACATTAATTATTCACCAAATGGCACCAAAGCTTGGCAAAAGTCGCGAAACACTCCTATCTCGACGCACCAGCAATCGCAACTTGATGCAAAATAAATTGCACGAGCTAATGATACTTGTACCATGCACAGTACACCGTACCAAAATATACCCCTGAAAGTGTGCAATTTGGTGCTACCCTAGGGAATATGTATGGGGAAGCCTAGCTACGTGTGTCGCACGTTCCAAGTTGCATGGACGTCGAACAGAGGCATGCAAAAGCACCTATCTAGGGGAATTACTCTACGTTCTAGTAGCAAGTGCGATTTTCCAGTCCAGCACGGCAGTACGCCTGCACGCATACACTCCATGTACCAGAAATGTACCAACCTAGGCGTTGCTCAGTAGCTTTTAGCGGCACATAGAAAAAGTATTCGAGTTCAGATTTTTGGGACTTAGCGTATTTTTAAAACTAATAACGAAAATTAAATTTTAAATCGGTAAACGGCTAGGAGTTGCTCAGTAGCTTTTGGCGGCACATAGAAAAAGTATTCGAGTTCAGATTTTTGGGACTTAGCGTATTTTTTAAAACTAATAACGAAAATTAAATTTTAAATCGGTAAACGGCTAGGAGTTGCTCAGTAGCTTTTGCGCAACGTGGCAAAAGTATTCGAGTTCAGATTTCTTGGACGTAGCGTATTTTTCAATCATAATAAACCGAATCAAACATAACAATGATGAAACTTACACCATGTCCCAAGGTTGTGCACAAAACGTAACGATAAAGTGCTGGCGAAGTTAGAGGTGCACCAAAATTGTGTACCGATCAGGGAAAGTACTCTACGTTCCTATGATTTGGGTGAAAAGTGTTGATTAACTGCTGGTAAGAATAGACAGTTGCTTATCATACACATCGCAAACGAACACCCCTTAGTGAGCATTAGCAAAAGTCAATGGCACAAAGCAATTGCAATACAAACTGATCAAGTACATTAAAGAACGCTAAGTACCAGGACTTCTTTCCAAGAATGGTGTCCGCGACGGGAGGGCAAGCGTCCTTCCCAGGTTTTCCTAGTAAACCTTGTATGGTAAACATACCCAAGCGTGTCTGTAAGCACGCAACGAAAGTCACGAACGGGCACATACCTAGGGAATGTACTCTACGTACTTGGACTTTTGTCCAAGAATGGTGTCCGCGACGGTCGGGCACTGCGACGCAATAACCAAATCCTAGGATTGTAACTTTAGTGTGCACAAACATAAACATTAACGCGTTCGCTCGGGCTGCGCCGTCCGTGTTGAACACAAATGTGGGTGATTATATGCGTGGAGGGACAAAAACATACGAGGAGGAGACAGTTTTCTACACGATGTGCACAGAGCTCATTTCGTCGTCCCGGGCGAATGGAAAAACACAAACATCGCGAGTATCGTTCTAGGTTTCTGTCTATAAAAGGGCAGGCCAAAAGGTGACCGGTTGAGATAAGCATTTTAAGCATACAAACACTTTATTGGAACTTTTGATGCAAAAACAAGGTACGTACATGAAGGTTGTACCAACATGGACATCTATGAACGCGTACGCTCGGGCTGCGCCCTCCGTCTTGTACTTTCCCTGATCGGTACACAGTTTTGGTGCACTGCTATTCCGACCGGCAACTTGTACCAACATATACATCCATGAACGCGTAAGTAGTGTACTTTCCCTGATCGGTACACACTGTTGGTGCACGGCATAAGAAAAGAGCTAAAATGGTCAAACTCAATCCATTTCAACAATAGATAGTCGATAGTAGCTGTGCCGATGAAGTAGGGCACGATGCAAGTTAATGTTGTTTAATGAATAACATGTCCGCCATACATTTCAGTACAAATTTGCTCGGTCAGACCTACAAAGTGCTATATCTCGAATACGAGGCGTCGGACTGGGGGTTGTAGAACAATTTTAAGTTCGTCTAATGATTCTACATCCGATTCTGGATAGCGGTTTTTTGACCACTTTTCAATATTTTGTGACACCCCGAACCTAGGGGCAGCTCCCTAGCTTTTTTCAAAAATGTGCACCGAACGGGCCGGAGAGCTCGTGTGGCTCAAAACATGTTTTTCGCAAAAACACCTCAAAACGTGTAAGGAACGCACCCTAGCTCTTGTTTTTGAAAAGTTATGGCCATTTAAAGTGAGGTGGTTTTTTGCTTCAAAATAGCAATTTCACCCGTCCCTATGGCCATGCTTTAAATTTTCACGAAAATGCCAGGTCAGACCTAGGGCGGGCCATATCTTGAATACTAAACGTCGCAGACATTGGTCGTAGAACAATTTTAAGTTCGTCTAATGATTCTACATCCGATTCTGGATAGCGGTTTTTGACCACTTTTCAATATTTTGTGACACCCCGAACCTAGGGGCAGCTCCCTAGCTTTTTTCAAAAATGTGCACCGAACGGGCCGGAGAGCTCGTGTGGCTCAAAACATGTTTTTCGCTAAAACACCTCAAAACGTGTAAGGAACGCACCCTAGCTCTTGTTTTCAAAAGTTATGGCCATTTAAAGTCAGACGGGTTTTTGCTTCCAAAATAGCTATTTTACCCGTCCCTATGGCCATGCTTTAAATTTTCACGAAAATGCCAGGTCAGACCTAGGGCGGGCCATATCTTGAATACTAAACGTCGCAGACATTGGTCGTGGAACAATTTTAAGTTCGTCTAATGATTCTACATCCGATTCTGGATAGCGGTTTTTTGACCACTTTTCAATATTTTGTGACACCCCGAACCTAGGGGCAGCTCCTAGCTTTTTCAAAAATGTGCACCGAACGGGCCGGAGAGCTCGTGTGGCTCAAAACATGTTTTTCGCTAAAACACCTCAAAACGTGTAAAGAACGCACCCTAGCTCTTGTTTTTGAAAAGTTATGGCCATTTAAAGTGAGGTGGTTTTTTTGCTTCAAAATAGCAATTTCACCCGTCCCTATGGCCATGCTTTAAATTTTCACGAAAATGCCAGGTCAGACCTAGGGCGGGCCATATCTTGAATACTAAACGTCGCAGACATTGGTCGTAGAACAATTTTAAGTTCGTCTAATGATTCTACATCCGATTCTGGATAGCGGTTTTTGACCACTTTTCAATATTTTGTGACACCCCGAACCTAGGGGCAGCTCCTAGCTTTTTCAAAAATGTGCACCGAACGGGCCGGAGAGCTCGTGTGGCTCAAAACATGTTTTTCGCTAAAACACCTCAAAACGTGTAAAGAACGCACCCTAGCTCTTGTTTTTGAAAAGTTATGGCCATTTAAAGTGAGGTGGTTTTTGCTTCAAAATAGCAATTTCACCCGTCCCTATGGCCATGCTTTAAATTTTCACGAAAATGCCAGGTCAGACCTAGGGCGGGCCATATCTTGAATACTAAACGTCGCAGACATTGGTCGTAGAACAATTTTAAGTTCGTCTAATGATTCTACATCCGATTCTGGATAGCGGTTTTTGACCACTTTTCAATATTTTGTGACACCCCGAACCTAGGGGCAGCTCCTAGCTTTTTTCAAAAATGTGCACCGAACGGGCCGGAGAGCTCGTGTGGCTCAAAACATGTTTTTCGCTAAAACACCTCAAAACGTGTAAGGAACGCACCCTAGCTCTTGTTTTTCAAAAGTTATGGCCATTTAAAGTCAGACGGGTTTTGCTTCAAAATAGCTATTTTACCCGTCCCTATGGCCATGCTTTAAATTTTCACGAAAATGCCAGGTCAGACCTAGGGCGGGCCATATCTTGAATACTAAACGTCGCAGACATTGGTCGTAGAACAATTTTAAGTTCGTCTAATGATTCTACATCCGATTCTGGATAGCGGTTTTTGACCACTTTTCAATATTTTGTGACACCCCGAACCTAGGGGCAGCTCCTAGCTTTTTTCAAAATGTGCACCGAACGGGCCGGAGAGCTCGTGTGGCTCAAAACATGTTTTTCGCTAAAACACCTCAAAACGTGTAAGGAACGCACCCTAGCTCTTGTTTTTCAAAAGTTATGGCCATTTAAAGTCAGACGGGTTTTTGCTTCCAAAATAGCTATTTTACCCGTCCCTATGGCCATGCTTTAAATTTTCACGAAAATGCCAGGTCAGACCTAGGGCGGGCCATATCTTGAATACTAAACGTCGCAGACATTGGTCGTGGAACAATTTTAAGTTCGTCTAATGATTCTACATCCGATTCTGGATAGCGGTTTTTGACCACTTTTCAATATTTTGTGACACCCCGAACCTAGGGGCAGCTCCTAGCTTTTTTCAAAAATGTGCACCGAACGGGCCGGAGAGCTCGTGTGGCTCAAAACATGTTTTTCGCTAAAACACCTCAAAACGTGTAAAGAACGCACCCTAGCTCTTGTTTTTGAAAAGTTATGGCCATTTAAAGTGAGGTGGTTTTTGCTTCAAAATAGCAATTTCACCCGTCCCTATGGCCATGCTTTAAATTTTCACGAAAATGCCAGGTCAGACCTAGGGCGGGCCATATCTTGAATACTAAACGTCGCAGACATTGGTCGTGGAACAATTTTAAGTTCGTCTAATGATTCTACATCCGATTCTGGATAGCGGTTTTTTGACCACTTTTCAATATTTTGTGACACCCCGAACCTAGGGGCAGCTCCCTAGCTTTTTTCAAAAATGTGCACCGAACGGGCCGGAGAGCTCGTGTGGCTCAAAACATGTTTTTCGCTAAAACACCTCAAAACGTGTAAGGAACGCACCCTAGCTCTTGTTTTTGAAAAGTTATGGCCATTTAAAGTGAGGTGGTTTTTTGCTTCAAAATAGCAATTTCACCCGTCCCTATGGCCATGCTTTAAATTTTCACGAAAATGCCAGGTCAGACCTAGGGCGGGCCATATCTTGAATACTAAACGTCGCAGACATTGGTCGTGGAACAATTTTAAGTTCGTCTAATGATTCTACATCCGATTCTGGATAGCGGTTTTTGACCACTTTTCAATATTTTGTGACACCCCGAACCTAGGGGCAGCTCCTAGCTTTTTTCAAAAATGTGCACCGAACGGGCCGGAGAGCTCGTGTGGCTCAAAACATGTTTTTCGCTAAAACACCTCAAAACGTGTAAGGAACGCACCCTAGCTCTTGTTTTTCAAAAGTTATGGCCATTTAAAGTCAGACGGGTTTTGCTTCAAAATAGCTATTTTACCCGTCCCTATGGCCATGCTTTAAATTTTCACGAAAATGCCAGGTCAGACCTAGGGCGGGCCATATCTTGAATACTAAACGTCGCAGACATTGGTCGTAGAACAATTTTAAGTTCGTCTAATGATTCTACATCCGATTCTGGATAGCGGTTTTTGACCACTTTTCAATATTTTGTGACACCCCGAACCTAGGGGCAGCTCCTAGCTTTTTTCAAAAATGTGCACCGAACGGGCCGGAGAGCTCGTGTGGCTCAAAACATGTTTTTCGCTAAAACACCTCAAAACGTGTAAGGAACGCACCCTAGCTCTTGTTTTTCAAAAGTTATGGCCATTTAAAGTCAGACGGGTTTTTGCTTCAAAATAGCTATTTTACCCGTCCCTATGGCCATGCTTTAAATTTTCACGAAAATGCCAGGTCAGACCTAGGGCGGGCCATATCTTGAATACTAAACGTCGCAGACATTGGTCGTGGAACAATTTTAAGTTCGTCTAATGATTCTACATCCGATTCTGGATAGCGGTTTTTTGACCACTTTTCAATATTTTGTGACACCCCGAACCTAGGGGCAGCTCCCTAGCTTTTTTCAAAAATGTGCACCGAACGGGCCGGAGAGCTCGTGTGGCTCAAAACATGTTTTCGCTAAAACACCTCAAAACGTGTAAAGAACGCACCCTAGCTCTTGTTTTTGAAAAGTTATGGCCATTTAAAGTGAGGTGGTTTTGCTTCAAAATAGCAATTTCACCCGTCCCTATGGCCATGCTTTAAATTTTCACGAAAATGCCAGGTCAGACCTAGGGCGGGCCATATCTTGAATACTAAACGTCGCAGACATTGGTCGTGGAACAATTTTAAGTTCGTCTAATGATTCTACATCCGATTCTGGATAGCGGTTTTTTGACCACTTTTCAATATTTTGTGACACCCCGAACCTAGGGGCAGCTCCTAGCTTTTTCAAAAATGTGCACCGAACGGGCCGGAGAGCTCGTGTGGCTCAAAACATGTTTTCGCTAAAACACCTCAAAACGTGTAAGGAACGCACCCTAGCTCTTGTTTTCGAAAAGTTATGGCCATTTAAAGTGAGGTGGTTTTTGCTTCAAAATAGCAATTTCACCCGTCCCTATGGCCATGCTTTAAATTTTCACGAAAATGCCAGGTCAGACCTAGGGCGGGCCATATCTTGAATACTAAACGTCGCAGACATTGGTCGTAGAACAATTTTAAGTTCGTCTAATGATTCTACATCCGATTCTGGATAGCGGTTTTTGACCACTTTTCAATATTTTGTGACACCCCGAACCTAGGGGCAGCTCCTAGCTTTTTCAAAAATGTGCACCGAACGGGCCGGAGAGCTCGTGTGGCTCAAAACATGTTTTTCGCTAAAACACCTCAAAACGTGTAAGGAACGCACCCTAGCTCTTGTTTTTCAAAAGTTATGGCCATTTAAAGTCAGACGGGTTTTTGCTTCAAAATAGCTATTTTACCCGTCCCTATGGCCATGCTTTAAATTTTCACGAAAATGCCAGGTCAGACCTAGGGCGGGCCATATCTTGAATACTAAACGTCGCAGACATTGGTCGTGGAACAATTTTAAGTTCGTCTAATGATTCTACATCCGATTCTGGATAGCGGTTTTTTGACCACTTTTCAATATTTTGTGACACCCCGAACCTAGGGGCAGCTCCTAGCTTTTTCAAAAATGTGCACCGAACGGGCCGGAGAGCTCGTGTGGCTCAAAACATGTTTTTCGCTAAAACACCTCAAAACGTGTAAAGAACGCACCCTAGCTCTTGTTTTTGAAAAGTTATGGCCATTTAAAGTGAGGTGGTTTTTGCTTCAAAATAGCAATTTCACCCGTCCCTATGGCCATGCTTTAAATTTTCACGAAAATGCCAGGTCAGACCTAGGGCGGGCCATATCTTGAATACTAAACGTCGCAGACATTGGTCGTAGAACAATTTTAAGTTCGTCTAATGATTCTACATCCGATTCTGGATAGCGGTTTTTGACCACTTTTCAATATTTTGTGACACCCCGAACCTAGGGGCAGCTCCTAGCTTTTTTCAAAAATGTGCACCGAACGGGCCGGAGAGCTCGTGTGGCTCAAAACATGTTTTTCGCTAAAACACCTCAAAACGTGTAAGGAACGCACCCTAGCTCTTGTTTTTCGAAAGTTATGGCCATTTAAAGTCAGACGGGTTTTGCTTCAAAATAGCTATTTTACCCGTCCCTATGGCCATGCTTTAAATTTTCACGAAAATGCCAGGTCAGACCTAGGGCGGGCCATATCTTGAATACTAAACGTCGCAGACATTGGTCGTAGAACAATTTTAAGTTCGTCTAATGATTCTACATCCGATTCTGGATAGCGGTTTTTGACCACTTTTCAATATTTTGTGACACCCCGAACCTAGGGGCAGCTCCTAGCTTTTTCAAAAATGTGCACCGAACGGGCCGGAGAGCTCGTGTGGCTCAAAACATGTTTTTCGCTAAAACACCTCAAAACGTGTAAGGAACGCACCCTAGCTCTTGTTTTCAAAAGTTATGGCCATTTAAAGTCAGACGGGTTTTGCTTCAAAATAGCTATTTTACCCGTCCCTATGGCCATGCTTTAAATTTTCACGAAAATGCCAGGTCAGACCTAGGGCGGGCCATATCTTGAATACTAAACGTCGCAGACATTGGTCGTGGAACAATTTTAAGTTCGTCTAATGATTCTACATCCGATTCTGGATAGCGGTTTTTGACCACTTTTCAATATTTTGTGACACCCCGAACCTAGGGGCAGCTCCCTAGCTTTTTTCAAAAATGTGCACCGAACGGGCCGGAGAGCTCGTGTGGCTCAAAACATGTTTTTCGCTAAAACACCTCAAAACGTGTAAAGAACGCACCCTAGCTCTTGTTTTTGAAAAGTTATGGCCATTTAAAGTGAGGTGGTTTTTGCTTCAAAATAGCAATTTCACCCGTCCCTATGGCCATGCTTTAAATTTTCACGAAAATGCCAGGTCAGACCTAGGGCGGGCCATATCTTGAATACTAAACGTCGCAGACATTGGTCGTGGAACAATTTTAAGTTCGTCTAATGATTCTACATCCGATTCTGGATAGCGGTTTTGACCACTTTTCAATATTTTGTGACACCCCGAACCTAGGGGCAGCTCCTAGCTTTTTTCAAAAATGTGCACCGAACGGGCCGGAGAGCTCGTGTGGCTCAAAACATGTTTTTCGCTAAAACACCTCAAAACGTGTAAGGAACGCACCCTAGCTCTTGTTTTCGAAAAGTTATGGCCATTTAAAGTGAGGTGGTTTTTGCTTCAAAATAGCAATTTCACCCGTCCCTATGGCCATGCTTTAAATTTTCACGAAAATGCCAGGTCAGACCTAGGGCGGGCCATATCTTGAATACTAAACGTCGCAGACATTGGTCGTGGAACAATTTTAAGTTCGTCTAATGATTCTACATCCGATTCTGGATAGCGGTTTTTTGACCACTTTTCAATATTTTGTGACACCCCGAACCTAGGGGCAGCTCCTAGCTTTTTCAAAAATGTGCACCGAACGGGCCGGAGAGCTCGTGTGGCTCAAAACATGTTTTCGCTAAAACACCTCAAAACGTGTAAAGAACGCACCCTAGCTCTTGTTTTCGAAAGTTATGGCCATTTAAAGTGAGGTGGTTTTTGCTTCAAAATAGCAATTTCACCCGTCCCTATGGCCATGCTTTAAATTTTCACGAAAATGCCAGGTCAGACCTAGGGCGGGCCATATCTTGAATACTAAACGTCGCAGACATTGGTCGTAGAACAATTTTAAGTTCGTCTAATGATTCTACATCCGATTCTGGATAGCGGTTTTTGACCACTTTTCAATATTTTGTGACACCCCGAACCTAGGGGCAGCTCCTAGCTTTTTCAAAAATGTGCACCGAACGGGCCGGAGAGCTCGTGTGGCTCAAAACATGTTTTTCGCTAAAACACCTCAAAACGTGTAAAGAACGCACCCTAGCTCTTGTTTTTGAAAAGTTATGGCCATTTAAAGTGAGGTGGTTTTTGCTTCCAAAATAGCAATTTCACCCGTCCCTATGGCCATGCTTTAAATTTTCACGAAAATGCCAGGTCAGACCTAGGGCGGGCCATATCTTGAATACTAAACGTCGCAGACATTGGTCGTGGAACAATTTTAAGTTCGTCTAATGATTCTACATCCGATTCTGGATAGCGGTTTTTGACCACTTTTCAATATTTTGTGACACCCCGAACCTAGGGGCAGCTCCTAGCTTTTTTCAAAAATGTGCACCGAACGGGCCGGAGAGCTCGTGTGGCTCAAAACATGTTTTTCGCTAAAACACCTCAAAACGTGTAAGGAACGCACCCTAGATGATGAAAAGTGCAATCAGAATGTCAATCGACAACTTTGTTGGGGGTACCATTTTACTCTACGGGCCAGTAGCTTAGGCGCGCCAACAGCGCTTTCCTTTCGGGTTCCCATTTTTGCCCTCCTGGGATTATGATCATTTGTTCATTGCCTACTATAGGGAGGGTACCTTGCTACGAGGTCAAACATGAAGATTGCACCAAATCGTAGTTTTACCTCTATTTAGTCGTAGGAGCATGGTTTGCAGTGGCAGTGGGTCATTAAGCCCCCGTTTGGGTCATACGTCCCCTCCGCGATAAAAATCGTCGTATGCCTATAGTCCGAACTAATGAAGCAAAAGTGGTGTCTGGTGGGCTCTGCCGATGATTTTAACCTATGATTTTGAGCTTCCACCCTATCAAAACGTTCCTGGAGCAGTACATCACGGGTCTACGGACCCAAAGACTTCGTCGTGATGGTTTCTAGTAAAAAGTTGTAACAGCTAAGGGTTTTGAATACGCGTATATTAACCATTGCTTGAAACTAAGCTTCGTTGTCTTTAAACTCTGCAAGACCAATCGAACTTCTTAGGAAACCCGAAGGATTCACGCTAAGCTCGATGAGCTATTATGGGTAGTGGTGCATGATCTGGTGTTCCTTGGATCTAATCCAATGAATAAATTTATGAGGGTATATATGGTGCAGGGCACAAAGCGTGATGAAACCGGGTCTCCCTACCAAATGTGGCATATTTTTTCCTGAGAGCGAAGCTCAGACCCACGTAGGGAGAGCGAAGTGGAACTTAAATGTTCTCTGCAGCAAATGTTCGCCATGCGGATAAACAAGTTGGAATAGTTCAATGTAGTGTAATGCAAACACGAATCGCAAATAACGATACGGGACCCAGAAGCAATTCTGCGGATCCCTCGGGGAGTGGTGAGTTGATATAAATTAGAGGTGAAAGTCCAAGTTGTTCAAGCTCCGGCTCGGCAGCCGATACGAGGTTCCTGTTGGGCTTTGTACATCGCGCAGAGGCGCCGTTCGGTTCTAGCAATGATTCCCGCCACCATGTTCCATGCGTGCAGAGATCCGTTAGAGCTCGTTCAATGTGTCCCGCCGTGATTACGAAAAAGTCCAACAGTTGACCAAGTTGGGGTGCGTCAAGTAAACGCGCAGAGATGCCGTTCGGTTTAGAGCAATGTCTCCCGTATCACGTTGGAGTTCTTCCACTAGTGCTGAGAGATCGCTGAACCGTTCAATGTGTCCCGTCGTGGTGTGCTTGTACCGAACACTTAGGATACACCATGCTTTGTTGGTTTGGGATAGGAGTGGTCGCGCAACTGCCTCCACGCCGCAAAGTGCCAGTTCGGATTGAAGGTCAACTTTAGCCGTTCAATGCATCAGTCGGTGGGTGTTCAGATGGCATCACAACTTCCCCTAGGTGCTTAAGTTGGTTGGGTTGTAAAACATGTGCACATGCGCAGAGTATCGTGCGTACTAGCAAAGTCTCCCGTCACGGTGGTTATGAATGAGTTCCATTCAGTGCAGAGATCGTTAGTGCGTGCAATGTGTACCGGTCGATGTGTCGTACCGGAATACAACCCCGCTTAGAGGCCCGTCGCTCGAAGAGGACAAGCAAGAGTGCGCAGAGTGCCGTACTGGCCTAGCAATG
>NW_024412081.1:917500-920000 GCF_016920715.1 Anopheles arabiensis | reverse complement strand
GAGGTCCTGTGTGAGAACTGCCGCCTCGCCAAGGAACGCCTTGAAACTGCCATCGACGAGGAAGAGCAGATCGCCGCAGCCAGCGACCTTCTCCAGGTGCGGACCGCCCTGGATTCAGCCATCACCACCAGCAAGAAGGAGCACTTCGATGAAATGCTGCGGGGCCTCGCGGAAGACGAGACGGGACAATGGTACCGCAACGTACTAAGCCGCCTTCGTGGAAGCTGGACGGCGAGAGAGCGCGATTCATCGGTGCTAGAGGGCATCGTTTCCACTCTGTTCCCCAGCATCCTCCGGTTGACTGGCCAGCGTCACCAGGCCAAGTCCTGGAGAGGGAGAGAGAACCAGTTCGGGACGTTAATGAACAGGAGCTGTTGGACATCGCGAGCTCGCTGAACCCGAGGAAGGCTCCAGGATTGGATGGTGTGCCAAACGCCGCTCTGACGGCCGCCATCCGGAAGCATACGGACATCTTCAAGAAGTTGTTCCAGGAATGCTTGGACAACGAGCGGTTCCCGGATGAGTGGAAGAAGCAGAAACTGGCCCTGATCCCCAAGCCGGGCAAGCCACCGGGGCTCGCTTCATCCTTCCGCCCGATTCTGCTGCTGAACAACCCGGGCAAAGCGTACGAGCGGTTGCTGCTGTCGCGAATAAATGATGTCATCGAGGCTCCTGAATCACCGAGGTTGGCAGAAAACCAGTACGGGTTCAGGAGGGGCCGTTCGACAGTGCAGGCGATTCAGCTGGTGGTGGATGCAGGCCGTCACGCGATGTCATTTGGCCGCACCAACAACAGGGACAAACGCTGCCTTCTAGTAGTGGCGCTGGATGTGCGTAATGCATTTAACACTGCCAGCTGGCAGTGCATCGCTACGGCGCTGGAGGACAAAGGCGTGCCGAGGCAGCTCCGCAACATCCTGAGAGACTACTTCGAAAACAGGGAGCTCGTCTATGACACCGCAGACGGGCCCGTTACACGCCAGTGACTGCAGGTGTTCCACAGGGGTCCATTCTGGGCCCGACCCTGTGGAACATCATGTACGACGGCGTGTTGCGGGTCGAGCTTCCTGAAGGGGCTAGCGTCATCGGCTATGCGGATGACATAGTGGTCATGGCACGGGGTTGCACACCAGAGGAGGCGGCATCGGTGGCTGAACAGGCAGTGGACGCGATTGCGGCTTGGATGGAGGACCATCACCTGCAGCTCGCTCCGGAGAAGACGGAAGGAGTAATGATCTCCAGTCTGCGAAGAGGTCAACTGAGGGTGCCGTTCCGCGTCGGGGACACCATCATACACAGCAAACAGTCGATCCGGTATCTGGGGGTCCAGATCCATGACCACCTGTCGTGGAAGCCGCACGTGGAGCTGTCGACGGCTAAAGCCCTCCGCGTGGTAGGTGTGGTCACCGCAGTAATGAGGAACCACAGTGGGCCCCAGGTGGCCAAGCGTCGGCTGTTGGCGGCAGTGGCGGAGTCGATCATCCGGTATGCTGCCCCGTGTGGTCCGAGGCGACGGATCTGCAGTGGTGCCAGAGGAAGCTGGCCCAGGTGCAGAGGCCCTGGCTCGCGGTGTCACCAGCTCGTTCGTGTCGGTGGCATATGAGACCGGAGTTGCACTGGCAGGCCTTGTGCCGTTCAGGCTGCTGGTACGGGAGGACGCAAGGTGCCATCGGAGGCTCCTAGCTGCCCCGGGCGCCAGCCGCAAGGACATCCGGCTGGAAGAGGCAGGGGACTCTCCAGGAGTGGCAGCGAGCGTGGGATGCGGCGGCCGCAGCTCCAACGGCCAGTCGGTACGCGGTCTGGGCCCACCGAATGATCCCGGACCTGCACTTGTGGATGAGTAGGCGACATGGAGAGGTTGATTTCCACCTCTCACAGGTATTAACCGGACATGGATATTTCGGGAATACCTCCATGTCTGCGGTTTTGCCCCATCGGCGGAATGTCCACGGTGCCCGGGGTCGGTCGAATCGGTGGCGCATGTGCTGTTCCAGTGCGAGGTCTTCCACGAGATCCGGGTGGAGCTGTTGGGCTACGGCACAAGCGACCCAGTGAACGAGGAAAATCTCGGCATGAAGCTGCTGGAGAGCCCCGAGCGGTGGAACAGCATCCAGGAAGCTGCACGCAAAATCACGAAGGTGTTGCAACAGCTCTGGCGTGAGGACGAGCTGCAGCTCAACCTCCAAGCACACCTTGCAGCACTACCGACGAGAGCAGCAGCGGTAGACGCCAGTCCGCTGGATGGTGAGCCGGTGTCGGTTGATGGGGTGGCTGAACTCTTTCGTTCCAACCGAGGTCGAGCCAGACGGACCAGAAGAGGTCGCCGGAGGGCGGAGGAACGGGCGGAAGTGCGCCTTGCATCCGCAATGGCAGCAGCCGAACGAGAACGTGAGGACTCCATCCTGATGGCAGCGGTGCGGGCGGAGGAAGCAGGAGAAGCACCACCACCATCCCCATGGGAAGACGCGGACTGCCTCCATCTCCGAGGATGATAAGAGCG
>NW_024412081.1:902500-910000 GCF_016920715.1 Anopheles arabiensis | reverse complement strand
AGCTACGTGTGTCGCACGTTCCAAGTTGCATGGACGTCGAACAGAGGCATGCAAAAGCACCTATCTAGGGGAATTACTCTACGTTCTAGTAGCAAGTGCGATTTTCCAGTCCAGCACGGCAGTACGCCTGCACGCATACACTCCATGTACCAGAAATGTACCAACCTAGGCGTTGCTCAGTAGCTTTTAGCGGCACATAGAAAAAGTATTCGAGTTCAGATTTTTGGGACTTAGCGTATTTTTAAAACTAATAACGAAAATTAAATTTTAAATCGGTAAACGGCTAGGAGTTGCTCAGTAGCTTTTGGCGGCACATAGAAAAAGTATTCGAGTTCAGATTTTTGGGACTTAGCGTATTTTTAAAACTAATAACGAAAATTAAATTTTAAATCGGTAAACGGCTAGGAGTTGCTCAGTAGCTTTTGCGCAACGTGGCAAAAGTATTCGAGTTCAGATTTCTTGGACGTAGCGTATTTTTCAATCATAATAAACCGAATCAAACATAACAATGATGAAACTTACACCATGTCCCAAGGTTGTGCACAAAACGTAACGATAAAGTGCTGGCGAAGTTAGAGGTGCACCAAAATTGTGTACCGATCAGGAAAGTACTCTACGTTCCTATGATTTGGGTGAAAAGTGTTGATTAACTGCTGGTAAGAATAGACAGTTGCTTATCATACACATCGCAAACGAACACCCTTAGTGAGCATTAGCAAAAGTCAATGGCACAAAGCAATTGCAATACAAACTGATCAAGTACATTAAAGAACGCTAAGTACCAGGACTTCTTTCCAAGAATGGTGTCCGCGACGGGAGGGCAAGCGTCCTTCCCAGGTTTTCCTAGTAAACCTTGTATGGTAAACATACCCAAGCGTGTCTGTAAGCACGCAACGAAAGTCTGAACGGGCACATACCTAGGGAATGTACTCTACGTACTTGGACTTTTGTCCAAGAATGGTGTCCGCGACGGTCGGGCACTGCGACGCAATAACCAAATCCTAGGATTGTAACTTTAGTGTGCACAAACATAAACATTAACGCGTTCGCTCGGGCTGCGCCGTCCGTGTTGAACACAAATGTGGGTGATTATATGCGTGGAGGGACAAAAACATACGAGGAGGAGACAGTTTTTCTACACGATGTGCACAGAGCTCATTTCGTCGTCCCGGGCGAATGGAAAAACACAAACATCGCGAGTATCGTTCTAGGTTTCTGTCTATAAAGGGCAGGCCAAAAGGTGACCGGTTGAGATAAGCATTTTAAGCATACAAACACTTTATTGGAACTTTTGATACAAAAACAAGGTACGTACATGTAGGTTGTACCAACATGGACATCTATGAACGCGTACGCTCGGGCTGCGCCCTCCGTCTTGTACTTTCCTGATCGGTACACAGTTTTGGTGCACTGCTATTCCGACCGGCAACTTGTACCAACATATACATCCATGAACGCGTAAGTAGTGTACTTTCCTGATCGGTACACACTGTTGGTGCACGGCATAAGAAAAGAGCTAAAATGGTCAAACTCAATCCATTTCAACAATAGATAGTCGATAGTAGCTGTGCCGATGAAGTAGGGCACGATGCAAGTTAATGTTGTTTAATGAATAACATGTCCGCCATACATTTCAGTACAAATTTGCTCGGTCAGACCTACAAAGTGCTATATCTCGAATACGAGGCGTCGGACTGGGGGTTGTAGAACAATTTTAAGTTCGTCTAATGATTCTACATCCGATTCTGGATAGCGGTTTTTGACCACTTTTCAATATTTTGTGACACCCCGAACCTAGGGGCAGCTCCTAGCTTTTTCAAAAATGTGCACCGAACGGGCCGGAGAGCTCGTGTGGCTCAAAACATGTTTTCGCTAAAACACCTCAAAACGTGTAAGGAACGCACCCTAGCTCTTGTTTTTGAAAAGTTATGGCCATTTAAAGTGAGGTGGTTTTTGCTTCAAAATAGCAATTTCACCCGTCCCTATGGCCATGCTTTAAATTTTCACGAAAATGCCAGGTCAGACCTAGGGCGGGCCATATCTTGAATACTAAACGTCGCAGACATTGGTCGTAGAACAATTTTAAGTTCGTCTAATGATTCTACATCCGATTCTGGATAGCGGTTTTTGACCACTTTTCAATATTTTGTGACACCCCGAACCTAGGGGCAGCTCCTAGCTTTTTTCAAAATGTGCACCGAACGGGCCGGAGAGCTCGTGTGGCTCAAAACATGTTTTTCGCTAAAACACCTCAAAACGTGTAAAGAACGCACCCTAGCTCTTGTTTTTGAAAAGTTATGGCCATTTAAAGTGAGGTGGTTTTTGCTTCAAAATAGCAATTTCACCCGTCCCTATGGCCATGCTTTAAATTTTCACGAAAATGCCAGGTCAGACCTAGGGCGGGCCATATCTTGAATACTAAACGTCGCAGACATTGGTCGTGGAACAATTTTAAGTTCGTCTAATGATTCTACATCCGATTCTGGATAGCGGTTTTTTGACCACTTTTCAATATTTTGTGACACCCCGAACCTAGGGGCAGCTCCTAGCTTTTTTCAAAAATGTGCACCGAACGGGCCGGAGAGCTCGTGTGGCTCAAAACATGTTTTTCGCTAAAACACCTCAAAACGTGTAAGGAACGCACCCTAGCTCTTGTTTTGAAAAGTTATGGCCATTTAAAGTGAGGTGGTTTTGCTTCAAAATAGCAATTTCACCCGTCCCTATGGCCATGCTTTAAATTTTCACGAAAATGCCAGGTCAGACCTAGGGCGGGCCATATCTTGAATACTAAACGTCGCAGACATTGGTCGTGGAACAATTTTAAGTTCGTCTAATGATTCTACATCCGATTCTGGATAGCGGTTTTTGACCACTTTTCAATATTTTGTGACACCCCGAACCTAGGGGCAGCTCCTAGCTTTTTCAAAAATGTGCACCGAACGGGCCGGAGAGCTCGTGTGGCTCAAAACATGTTTTTCGCTAAAACACCTCAAAACGTGTAAGGAACGCACCTAGCTCTTGTTTTGAAAAGTTATGGCCATTTAAAGTGAGGTGGTTTTGCTTCAAAATAGCAATTTCACCCGTCCCTATGGCCATGCTTTAAATTTTCACGAAAATGCCAGGTCAGACCTAGGGCGGGCCATATCTTGAATACTAAACGTCGCAGACATTGGTCGTGGAACAATTTTAAGTTCGTCTAATGATTCTACATCCGATTCTGGATAGCGGTTTTGACCACTTTTCAATATTTTGTGACACCCCGAACCTAGGGGCAGCTCCTAGCTTTTTTCAAAAATGTGCACCGAACGGGCCGGAGAGCTCGTGTGGCTCAAAACATGTTTTCGCTAAAACACCTCAAAACGTGTAAAGAACGCACCCTAGCTCTTGTTTTTGAAAAGTTATGGCCATTTAAAGTGAGGTGGTTTTTGCTTCAAAATAGCAATTTCACCCGTCCCTATGGCCATGCTTTAAATTTTCACGAAAATGCCAGGTCAGACCTAGGGCGGGCCATATCTTGAATACTAAACGTCGCAGACATTGGTCGTGGAACAATTTTAAGTTCGTCTAATGATTCTACATCCGATTCTGGATAGCGGTTTTTGACCACTTTTCAATATTTTGTGACACCCCGAACCTAGGGGCAGCTCCTAGCTTTTTCAAAAATGTGCACCGAACGGGCCGGAGAGCTCGTGTGGCTCAAAACATGTTTTTCGCTAAAACACCTCAAAACGTGTAAGGAACGCACCCTAGCTCTTGTTTTTGAAAAGTTATGGCCATTTAAAGTGAGGTGGTTTTTGCTTCAAAATAGCAATTTCACCCGTCCCTATGGCCATGCTTTAAATTTTCACGAAAATGCCAGGTCAGACCTAGGGCGGGCCATATCTTGAATACTAAACGTCGCAGACATTGGTCGTGGAACAATTTTAAGTTCGTCTAATGATTCTACATCCGATTCTGGATAGCGGTTTTTTGACCACTTTTCAATATTTTGTGACACCCCGAACCTAGGGGCAGCTCCTAGCTTTTTTCAAAAATGTGCACCGAACGGGCCGGAGAGCTCGTGTGGCTCAAAACATGTTTTTCGCTAAAACACCTCAAAACGTGTAAGGAACGCACCCTAGCTCTTGTTTTGAAAAGTTATGGCCATTTAAAGTGAGGTGGTTTTTGCTTCAAAATAGCAATTTCACCCGTCCCTATGGCCATGCTTTAAATTTTCACGAAAATGCCAGGTCAGACCTAGGGCGGGCCATATCTTGAATACTAAACGTCGCAGACATTGGTCGTGGAACAATTTTAAGTTCGTCTAATGATTCTACATCCGATTCTGGATAGCGGTTTTGACCACTTTTCAATATTTTGTGACACCCCGAACCTAGGGGCAGCTCCTAGCTTTTTTCAAAAATGTGCACCGAACGGGCCGGAGAGCTCGTGTGGCTCAAAACATGTTTTTCGCTAAAACACCTCAAAACGTGTAAAGAACGCACCCTAGCTCTTGTTTTTGAAAAGTTATGGCCATTTAAAGTGAGGTGGTTTTTGCTTCAAAATAGCAATTTCACCCGTCCCTATGGCCATGCTTTAAATTTTCACGAAAATGCCAGGTCAGACCTAGGGCGGGCCATATCTTGAATACTAAACGTCGCAGACATTGGTCGTAGAACAATTTTAAGTTCGTCTAATGATTCTACATCCGATTCTGGATAGCGGTTTTTGACCACTTTTCAATATTTTGTGACACCCCGAACCTAGGGGCAGCTCCTAGCTTTTTCAAAAATGTGCACCGAACGGGCCGGAGAGCTCGTGTGGCTCAAAACATGTTTTTCGCTAAAACACCTCAAAACGTGTAAAGAACGCACCCTAGCTCTTGTTTTTGAAAAGTTATGGCCATTTAAAGTGAGGTGGTTTTGCTTCAAAATAGCAATTTCACCCGTCCCTATGGCCATGCTTTAAATTTTCACGAAAATGCCAGGTCAGACCTAGGGCGGGCCATATCTTGAATACTAAACGTCGCAGACATTGGTCGTGGAACAATTTTAAGTTCGTCTAATGATTCTACATCCGATTCTGGATAGCGGTTTTTTGACCACTTTTCAATATTTTGTGACACCCCGAACCTAGGGGCAGCTCCTAGCTTTTTCAAAAATGTGCACCGAACGGGCCGGAGAGCTCGTGTGGCTCAAAACATGTTTTTCGCTAAAACACCTCAAAACGTGTAAGGAACGCACCTAGATGATGAAAAGTGCAATCAGAATGTCAATCGACAACTTTGTTGGGGGTACCATTTTACTCTACGGGCCAGTAGCTTAGGCGCGCCAACAGCGCTTTCCTTTCGGGTTCCCATTTTTGCCCTCCTGGGATTATGATCATTTGTTCATTGCCTACTATAGGGAGGGTACCTTGCTACGAGGTCAAACATGAAGATTGCACCAAATCGTAGTTTTACCTCTATTTAGTCGTAGGAGCATGGTTTGCAGTGGCAGTGGGTCATTAAGCCCCGTTTGGGTCATACGTCCCTCCGCGATAAAAATCGTCGTATGCCTATAGTCCGAACTAATGAAGCAAAAGTGGTGTCTGGTGGGCTCTGCCGATGATTTTAACCTATGATTTTGAGCTTCCACCCTATCAAAACGTTCCTGGAGCAGTACATCACGGGTCTACGGACCCAAAGACTTCGTCGTGATGGTTTCTAGTAAAAAGTTGTAACAGCTAAGGGTTTTGAATACGCGTATATTAACCATTGCTTGAAACTAAGCTTCGTTGTCTTTAAACTCTGCAAGACCAATCGAACTTCTTAGGAAACCCGAAGGATTCACGCTAAGCTCGATGAGCTATTATGGGTAGTGGTGCATGATCTGGTGTTCCTTGGATCTAATCCAATGAATAAATTTATGAGGGTATATATGGTGCAGGGCACAAAGCGTGATGAAACCGGGTCTCCCTACCAAATGTGGCATATTTTTCCCTGAGAGCGAAGCTCAGACCCACGTAGGGAGAGCGAAGTGGAACTTAAATGTTCTCTGCAGCAAATGTTCGCCATGCGGATAAACAAGTTGGAATAGTTCAATGTAGTGTAATGCAAACACGAATCGCAAATAACGATACGGGACCCGAAGCAATTCTGCGGATCCCTCGGGGAGTGGTGAGTTGATATAAATTAGAGGTGAAAGTCCAAGTTGTTCAAGCTCCGGCTCGGCAGCCGATACGAGGTTCCTGTTGGGCTTTGTACATCGCGCAGAGGCGCCGTTCGGTTCTAGCAATGATTCCCGCCACCATGTTCCATGCGTGCAGAGATCCGTTAGAGCTCGTTCAATGTGTCCCGCCGTGATTACGAAAAAGTCCAACAGTTGACCAAGTTGGGGGTGCGTCAAGTAAACGCGCAGAGATGCCGTTCGGTTTAGAGCAATGTCTCCCGTATCACGTTGGAGTTCTTCCACTAGTGCTGAGAGATCGCTGAACCGTTCAATGTGTCCCGTCGTGGTGTGCTTGTACCGAACACTTAGGATACACCATGCTTTGTTGGTTTGGGATAGGAGTGGTCGCGCAACTGCCTCCACGCCGCAAAGTGCCAGTTCGGATTGAAGGTCAACTTTAGCCGTTCAATGCATCAGTCGGTGGGTGTTCAGATGGCATCACAACTTCCCTAGGTGCTTAAGTTGGTTGGGTTGTAAAACATGTGCACATGCGCAGAGTATCGTGCGTACTAGCAAAGTCTCCCGTCACGGTGGTTATGAATGAGTTCCATTCAGTGCAGAGATCGTTAGTGCGTGCAATGTGTACCAGTCGATGTGTCGTACCGGAATACAACCCCTTAGAGGCCCGTCGCTCGAAGAGGACAAGCAAGAGTGCGCAGAGTGCCGTACTGGCCTAGCAATGTCTCCAGACAGACGTAGGAACACCCGACGCAGTGCAGAGAGTAGATCCGCTAGCCATGTGCAATGCATCCGACGTTGTCTGCTTGTGCAGTCTATCGAGTGGCGCCAACGACGCTCCGGCGTCACAGAACAAATCTCGGTGGTCACGGGGACTTGCGCCTCGCGTGATCAAGAGTGTAGTTCGTGTTCAAGCAATTGACTCGAATTCTGGTTGATCCTACCAGTGATATACGCTCGTCTCAAAGGTTAAGCCATGCATGTCTAAGTACAAGCTTCCTAGAAAGTGAAACCGCATAAGGCTCAGTATAACAGCTATAATTTACAAGATCCTCATCCAAACAGTTACTTGGATAACTGTGGAAAAGCCAGAGCTAATACATGCATTATGCCGGGACTGTTGGCCTCCGGGTCGGCGGAACTGGTGCACTTATTAGTTAAACCAATCGCCTCCGGGCGCTTTGAGTTGAAATCTGGATAAGGATGCCGATCGTACGGTCGCTTGCGACTGACGACAGATCTTTCAAATGTCTGCCCTATCAACTATTGATGGTAGTGTAGAGGACTACCATGGTTGCGACGGGTAACGGGGAATCAGGGTTCGATTCGGAGAGGGAGCCTGAGAAATGGCTAC
>NW_024412081.1:895000-900000 GCF_016920715.1 Anopheles arabiensis | reverse complement strand
AAGCGGCGTCCGCGACGAAAACGCCGGATGAAATCGTCGTTGTGCCCGCCCCAGGAGTGTCCTTCAAGGAAATGTATGTGAAGATACGGACCAGCCCGCGGATTGCCGATTTCCAGCGGCAAATTGGAGTTGGCAGAAGAACGCCGAGGACCACCTCCTGCTGCCTTTGTCCCGCGACGTCGATAGCGCGGCGCTGAAGGACATCATCCAGGAGGTCATCGGGGAGAGTGGATCGGTAACCGTCAGAACAGAGATGGCTGAGGTCGTCCTGACTGGAATCGACAACATGATCGACGAGGAGGCGATCAAAAGGCGCTCATGACCACTCTTGGAAAGCAGTCATTGGTGGCCACCGTGAACCTTTGGGAGCGCCGAGACATGACGAAGCGGGCTCGCGTGCGCCTCCACGAGCAGAAGCGGAACTCGTC
This sequence comes from Anopheles arabiensis, assembly GCF_016920715.1. Classification (NCBI taxonomy): domain Eukaryota; kingdom Metazoa; phylum Arthropoda; class Insecta; order Diptera; family Culicidae; genus Anopheles; species Anopheles arabiensis. Next base: position 899,572 of record NW_024412081.1, on the reverse strand, counting down.
AAAGATCGTCGACTGGAGCTGGGCTACACGTATTGTTCGGTACATGAAGCCCCAAAAGTATCGGGTCAGCTGACTCGCTGCTTCCGGTGTCTGGGCGGGGACACATCGCCGCGACGTGCACGGGTGAGGATCGGTCAAGCGTTGTCTACGGTGTGGTGACCAAACTCACAAGGCGTCAGGTTGCACCAACGAGATCAAGTGCATGCTGTGTGGCGGCGCCCACCGTATTGGTGCCGCAGCCTGCGGTGGACAACCCTCGAACTGAAATGGAAGTGCTACAGATCAACGTCAATCGCAGTAGGAGCGCGCAAGACCTGGCGCTCAACACGATGCGGATGGAGCGGGCGGATGTCTGTCTGATGGTGGAGCTGCAGTGTCCCCAGGAACAATGGGAACTGGGTGGCCGACAGGGACGGGAAGGTGGCCATCATAGCCAGCAGCGAAACGTACCCGGTTCAGCAAGTGGTCTCCGTGACGCAGTCTGGGATCGCGGCTGCCCGGATCAATGGTGTGCTCTTCATATGTTGCTACGTGTCGCCCTCAGCGGGCGTCTCTGAGTTCGAGGAGGTAATGCAGCGCATCGATGTGCTGGCGAGAGGTCACCCGCGCGTCGTCTTTGCGGGGATCTCAATGCGTGGCACACCGTTTGGGGAAGTGGCCGCACCAACGCAAAGGGAGAGGCTGTGGTCCAGCTTGTCGACAGCTTGGGGCTGGAGGTGTTAAACACCGGCACCGCCTCAACCTTCCTAGGCAACAGGTGGCTCGCCCGAGCGTGGTGGACGTTGCCTTCGCCAGCCGCAGCATCGCCGGAGTTAACACCATTCCGACGCATCGGTGGAGGATTATGAGCAGATACTCGTACAGTGACCACGTGTACATTCGGTTTGCTGTAGGGGAGCTGTTCCAGCGGTCAGCGGCAGATAGTCGTCGACAGGAGGGTCCTTCCACGCGAGAAAGCGGCACGAGATGGCGTAGCCGTCAGTTCGATGCCGAGCTTTTCGGTGTAGCGCTCGACGTAGCTTCGTTCGCAGAGCGGGTTACAAATGCCGAAAGCCTGGAGAGAGTTATGACGGAAGCTTGTGACGCAGCCATGGCGCGAGTGTTCCCTTCACAAGGTCACTCGGGACGACCTGCTTATTGGTGGACGCCAGCAATCGAGGTCCTGTGTGAGAACTGCCGCCTCGCCAAGGAACGCCTTGAAACTGCCATCGACGAGGAAGAGCAGATCGCCGCAGCCAGCGACCTTCTCCAGGTGCGGACCGCCCTGGATTCAGCCATCACCACCAGCAAGAAGGAGCACTTCGATGAAATGCTGCGGGGCCTCGCGGAAGACGAGACGGGACAATGGTACCGCAACGTACTAAGCCGCCTTCGTGGAAGCTGGACGGCGAGAGAGCGCGATTCATCGGTGCTAGAGGGCATCGTTTCCACTCTGTTCCCCAGCATCCTCCGGTTGACTGGCCAGCGTCACCAGGCCAAGTCCTGGAGAGGGAGAGAGAACCAGTTCGGGACGTTAATGAACAGGAGCTGTTGGACATCGCGAGCTCGCTGAACCCGAGAGAGCTCCAGGATTGGATGGTGTGCCAAACGCCAACTCTGACGGCCGCCATCCGGAAGCATACGGACATCTTCAAAGTTGTTCAGGAATGCTTGGACAACGAGCGGTTCCCGGATGAGTGGAAGAAGCAGAAACTGGCCCTGATCCCCAAGCCGGGCAAGCCACCGGGGCTCGCTTCATCCTTCCGCCCGATTCTGCTGCTGAACAACCCGGGCAAAGCGTACGAGCAGTTGCTGCTGTCGCGAATAAATGATGTCATCGAGGCTCCTGAATCACCGAGGTTGGCAGAAAACCAGTACGGGTTCAGGAGGGCCGTTCGACAGTGCAGGCGATTCAGCTGGTGGTGGATGCAGGCCGTCACGCGATGTCATTTGGCCGCACCAACAACAGGGACAAACGCTGCCTTCTAGTAGTGGCGCTGGATGTGCGTAATGCATTTAACACTGCCAGCTGGCAGTGCATCGCTACGGCGCTGGAGGACAAAAGGCGTGCCGAGGCAGCTCCGCAACATCCTGAGAGACTACTTCGAAAACAGGGAGCTCGTCTATGACACCGCAGACGGGCCCGTTACACGCCAGTGACTGCAGGTGTTCCACAGGGGTCCATTCTGGGCCCGACCCTGTGGAACATCATGTACGACGGCGTGTTGCGAGTCGAAGCTTCCTGAAGGGGCTAGCGTCATCGGCTATGCGGATGACATAGTGGTCATGGCACGGGGTTGCACACCAGAGGAGGCGGCATCGGTGGCTGAACAGGCAGTGGACGCGATTGCGGCTTGGATGGAGGACCATCACCTGCAGCTCGCTCCGGAGAAGACGGAAGGAGTAATGATCTCCAGTCTGCGAAGAGGTCAACTGAGGTGCCGTTCCGCGTCGGGGACACCATCATACACAGCAAACAGTCGATCCGGTATCTGGGGTCCAGATCCATGACCACCTGTCGTGGAAGCCGCACGTGGAGCTGTCGACGGCTAAAGCCCTCCGCGTGGTAGGTGTGGTCACCGCAGTAATGAGGAACCACAGTGGGCCCCAGGTGGCCAAGCGTCGGCTGTTGGCGGCAGTGGCGGAGTCGATCATCCGGTATGCTGCCCCGTGTGGTCGAGGCGACGGATCTGCAGTGGTGCCAGAGGAAGCTGGCCCAGGTGCAGAGCCCCTGGCTCATGGTGTCTAGCTCGTTCGTGTCGGTGGCATATGAGACCGGGTGCACTGGCAGGCCTTGTGCCGTTCAGGCTGCTGGTACGGGAGGACGCAAGGTGCCATCGGAGGCTCCTAGCTGCCCGGGCGCCAGCCTGAGACATCCGGCTGGAAGAGGCAGGGGACTCTCCAGGAGTGGCAGCGAGCGTGGGATGCGGCGGCCGCAGCTCCAACGGCCAGTCGGTACGCGGTCTGGGCCCACCAGATGATCCCGGACCTGCACTTGTGGATGAGTAGGCGACATGGAGGTTGATTTCCACCTCTCACAGGTATTAACCGGACATGGATATTTCCGGGAATACCTCCATGTCTGCAGTTTTGCCCCATCGGCGGAATGTCCACGGTGCCCGGGGTCGGTCGAATCGGTGGCGCATGTGCTGTTCCAGTGCGAGGTCTTCCACGAGATCCGGGTGGAGCTGTTGGGCTACGGCACAAGCGACCCAGTGAACAGGGAAAATCTCGGCATGAAGCTGCTGGAGAGCCCCGAGCGGTGGAACAGCATCCAGGAAGCTGCACGCAAAATCACGAAGGTGTTGCAACAGCTCTGGCGTGAGGACGAGCTGCAGCTCAACCTCCAAGCACACCTTACCTTTTACCGACGAGAGCAGCAGCGGTGAGCGCCAGTCCGCTGGATGGTGAGCCGGTGTCGGTTGATGGGGTGGCTGAACTCTTTCGTTCCAACCGAGGTCGAGCCAGACGGACCAGAAGAGGTCGCCGGAGGGCGGAGGAACGGGCGGAAGTGCGCCTTGCATCCGCAATGGCAGCAGCCGAACGAGAACGTGAGGACTCCATCCTGATGGCAGCGGTGCGGGCGGAGGAAGCAGGAGAAGCACCACCACCCATCCCCATGGGAAGACGCGGACTGCCTCCATCTCCGAGGATGATAAGAGCGCGGCACGGAGCAGAACTGTATCTCCAACGTCTCTACCGTCAACGCGCCAGGGAAGGGACTCTACCACCAGTCCCACGGTAGAAACCGGAGGAGCAGGTCGGCCCTTCGGAAGCCGATACCATCCGACGGCGGATGAAGGCGTGAAATGGAGCGGCTACGCCGAGTAGCGCGAGGTGCCGTCAATCAGGGAGTACGTGAGGCGCTATCCGCCGACGGCCTGGCAACCATCACTGAAGCAACAACCTCCGGCCGTTAGAAGGAGGATGATGGGAGTAGGAAGTGCATGGGACAGCAAACAGGGTTGGCGCAGAAGAAAAATAAAAAAATGCGTTGGGGTTTAATTCCGTAAGGAAAAAGAATAAGGAACGAAACAAATAAAGACCAATAAAGGCGATGTCACAAATGACACATACTCCTGGTTCCAAGCCCCGCTAACAAACGGGTCCAGGAGCAGGAGTGGGGATTTAACGTTAAGTTTATCTTACAAATAAATCCTGGTATTAAAAAAAAAAAAGAAGTGGAGCTTGCGGCTTAATTTGACTCAACACGGGAAAACTTACCAGGTCCGAACTTATTGAGGTAAGACAGATTGATAGCTCTTTCTCAAACTTAAGGGTAGTGGTGCATGGCCGTTCTTAGTTCGTGGAATGATTTGTCTGGTTAATTCCGATAACGAACGCGACTCAGTCAAGCTAACTAGAACGCTGTCAGTAGTGTGCCTCCGGGCGCACCTGACGTTAAGTGGCAGGTGTCTCACGGGTGCCCGTCCTTAGTTACCCTGTAGCGGGACAACTTGTGTTTAGCAAGATGAGATTGAGCGATAACAGGTCCGTGATGCCCTTAGATGTTCTGGGCTGCACGCGTGCTACAATGTGAGCAGCAGCGTGTTCTCGCCTTATGGCGCCCCATTCCGAGAGGAACGAAATCAC
>NW_024412081.1:885000-887500 GCF_016920715.1 Anopheles arabiensis | reverse complement strand
AATGGAAAAACACAAACATCGCGAGTATCGTTCTGGGTTTCTGTCTGTAAAGGGCAGGCCAAAGGTGACCGGTTGAGATAAGCATTTAAGCATACAAACACTTTATTGGAACTTTTGATGCAAAACAAGGTACGTACATGTAGGTTGTACCAACATGGACATCTATGAACGCGTACGCTCGGGCTGCGCCCTCCGTCTTGTACTTTCCTGATCGGTACACAGTTTTGGTGCACTGCTATTCCGACCGGCAACTTGTACCAACATATACATCCATGAACGCGTAAGTAGTGTACTTTCCTGATCGGTACACACTGTTGGTGCACGGCATAAGAAAAGAGCTAAAATGGTCAAACTCAATCCATTTCAGCAATAGATAGTCGATAGTAGCTGTGCCGATGGTAGGGCACGATGCAAGTTAATGTTGTTTAATGAATAACATGTCCGCCATACATTTCAGTACAAAATTGCTCGGTCAGACCTACAAAGTGCTATATCTCGAATACGAGGCGTCGGACTGGGGGTTGTAGAACAATTTTAAGTTCGTCTAATGATTCTACATCCGATTCTGGATAGCGGTTTGACCACTTTTCAATATTTTGTGACACCCCGAACCTAGGGGCAGCTCTAGCTTTTTCAAAATGTGCACCGAACGGGCCGGAGAGCTCGTGTGGCTCAAAACATGTTTTCGCTAAAACACCTCAAAACGTGTAGAACGCACTAGCTCTTGTTTTCGAAGTTATGGCCATTTAAAGTGAGGTGGTTTTGCTTCAAAATAGCAATTTCACCCGTCCTATGGCCATGCTTTAAATTTTCACGAAAATGCCAGGTCAGACCTAGGGCGGGCCATATCTTGAATACTAAACGTCGCAGACATTGGTCGTAGAACAATTTTAAGTTCGTCTAATGATTCTACATCCGATTCTGGATAGCGGTTTTGACCACTTTTCAATATTTTGTGACACCCCGAACCTGGGGCAGCTCCTAGCTTTTTCAAAATGTGCACCGAACGGGCCGGAGAGCTCGTGTGGCTCAAAACATGTTTTCGCTAAAACACCTCAAAACGTGTAAGAACGCACCTAGCTCTTGTTTTCGAAAGTTATGGCCATTTAAAGTGAGGTGGTTTTGCTTCAAAATAGCAATTTCACCCGTCCTATGGCCATGCTTTAAATTTTCACGAAAATGCCAGGTCAGACCTAGGGCGGGCCATATCTTGAATACTAAACGTCGCAGACATTGGTCGTAGAACAATTTTAAGTTCGTCTAATGATTCTACATCCGATTCTGGATAGCGGTTTGACCACTTTTCAATATTTTGTGACACCCCGAACCTAGGGGCAGCTCCTAGCTTTTTCAAAATGTGCACCGAACGGGCCGGAGAGCTCGTGTGGCTCAAAACATGTTTTCGCTAAAACACCTCAAAACGTGTAGGAGCACTAGCTCTTGTTTTCGAAGTTATGGCCATTTAAAGTGAGGTGGTTTTGCTTCAAAATAGCAATTTCACCCGTCCTATGGCCATGCTTTAAATTTTCACGAAAATGCCAGGTCAGACCTAGGGCGGGCCATATCTTGAATACTAAACGTCGCAGACATTGGTCGTGGAACAATTTTAAGTTCGTCTAATGATTCTACATCCGATTCTGGATAGCGGTTTGACCACTTTTCAATATTTTGTGACACCCCGAACCTAGGGGCAGCTCTAGCTTTTTCAAAAATGTGCACCGAACGGGCCGGAGAGCTCGTGTGGCTCAAAACATGTTTTCGCTAAAACACCTCAAAACGTGTAAGGAACGCACCTAGATGATGAAAAGTGCAATCAGAATGTCAATCGACAACTTTGTTGGGGGTACCATTTTACTCTACGGGCCAGTAGCTTAGGCGCGCCAACAGCGCTTTCCTTTCGGGTTCCCATTTTTGCCTCCTGGGATTATGATCATTTGTTCATTGCCTACTATAGGGAGGGTACCTTGCTACGAGGTCAAACATGAAGATTGCACCAAATCGTAGTTTTACCTCTATTTAGTCGTAGGAGCATGGTTTGCAGTGGCAGTGGGTCATTAAGCCCCGTTTGGGTCATACGTCCCTCCGCGATAAAAATCGTCGTATGCCTATAGTCCGAACTAATGAAGCAAAAGTGGTGTCTGGTGGGCTCTGCCGATGATTTTAACCTATGATTTTGAGCTTCCACCCTATCAAAACGTTCCTGGAGCAGTACATCACGGGTCTACGGACCCAAAGACTTCATCGTGATGGTTTCTAGTAAAAAGTTGTAACAGCTAAGGGTTTGAATACGCGTATATTAACCATTGCTTGAAACTAAGCTTCGTTGTCTTTAAACTCTGCAAGACCAATCGAACTTCTTAGGAAACCCGAAGGATTCACGCTAAGCTCGATGAGCTATTATGGGTAGTGGTGCATGATCTGGTGTTCCTTGGATCTAATCCAATGAATAAATTTATGAGGGTATATGGTGCGGGGCACAAAGCGTGATGAAACCGGGTCT
>NW_024412081.1:867500-875000 GCF_016920715.1 Anopheles arabiensis | reverse complement strand
ACGAACACCCCTTAGTGAGCATTAGCAAAAGTCAATGGCACAAAGCAATTGCAATACAAACTGATCAAGTACATTAAAGAACGCTAAGTACAGGACTTCTTTCCAAGAATGGTGTCGCGACGGGAGGGCAAGCGTCCTTCCCAGGTTTTCTAGTAAACCTTGTATGGTAAACATACCCAAGCGTGTCTGTAAGCACGCAACGAAAGTCTGAACGGGCACATACCTAGGGAATGTACTCTACGTACTTGGACTTTTGTCCAGAATGGTGTCCGCGACGGTCGGGCACTGCGACGCAATAACCAAATCCTAGGATTGTAACTTTAGTGTGCACAAACATAAACATTAACGCGTTCGCTCGGGCTGCGCCGTCCGTGTTGAACACAAATGTGGGTGATTATATGCGTGGAGGGACAAAAACATACGAGGAGGAGACAGTTTTCTGCGATGTGCACAGAGCTCATTTCGTCGTCCCGGGCGAATGGAAAAACACAAACATCGCGAGTATCGTTCTAGGTTTCTGTCTATAAAGGGCAGGCCAAAGGTGACCGGTTGAGATAAGCATTTTAAGCATACAAACACTTTATTGGAACTTTTGATGCAAAAACAAGGTACGTACATGTAGGTTGTACCAACATGGACATCTATGAACGCGTACGCTCGGGCTGCGCCCTCCGTCTTGTACTTTCCTGATCGGTACACAGTTTTGGTGCACTGCTATTCCGACCGGCAACTTGTACCAACATATACATCCATGAACGCGTAAGTAGTGTACTTTCCCTGATCGGTACACACTGTTGGTGCACGGCATAAGAAAAGAGCTAAAATGGTCAAACTCAATCCATTTCAACAATAGATAGTCGATAGTAGCTGTGCCGATGGTAGGGCACGATGCAAGTTAATGTTGTTTAATGAATAACATGTCCGCCATACATTTCAGTACAAATTTGCTCGGTCAGACCTACAAAGTGCTATATCTCGAATACGAGGCGTCGGACTGGGGGTTGTAGAACAATTTTAAGTTCGTCTAATGATTCTACATCCGATTCTGGATAGCGGTTTGACCACTTTTCAATATTTTGTGACACCCCGAACCTAGGGGCAGCTCCTAGCTTTTTCAAAATGTGCACCGAACGGGCCGGAGAGCTCGTGTGGCTCAAAACATGTTTTCGCTAAACACCTCAAAACGTGTAAGGAACGCACCTAGCTCTTGTTTTCGAAAGTTATGGCCATTTAAAGTGAGGTGGTTTTGCTTCAAAATAGCAATTTCACCCGTCCCTATGGCCATGCTTTAAATTTTCACGAAATGCCAGGTCAGACCTAGGGCGGGCCATATCTTGAATACTAAACGTCGCAGACATTGGTCGTAGAACAATTTTAAGTTCGTCTAATGATTCTACATCCGATTCTGGATAGCGGTTTTGACCACTTTTCAATATTTTGTGACACCCCGAACCTAGGGCAGCTCCTAGCTTTTTCAAAATGTGCACCGAACGGGCCGGAGAGCTCGTGTGGCTCAAAACATGTTTTCGCTAAACACCTCAAAACGTGTGAGAACGCACCTAGCTCTTGTTTTCAAAGTTATGGCCATTTAAAGTCAGACGGTTTTGCTTCAAAATAGCTATTTACCCGTCCCTATGGCCATGCTTTAAATTTTCACGAAAATGCCAGGTCAGACCTAGGGCGGGCCATATCTTGAATACTAAACGTCGCAGACATTGGTCGTGGAACAATTTTAAGTTCGTCTAATGATTCTACATCCGATTCTGGATAGCGGTTTTGACCACTTTTCAATATTTTGTGACACCCCGAACCTAGGGCAGCTCCTAGCTTTTTCAAAATGTGCACCGAACGGGCCGGAGAGCTCGTGTGGCTCAAAACATGTTTTCGCTAAACACCTCAAAACGTGTAAGAACACCCTAGCTCTTGTTTTCGAAAGTTATGGCCATTTAAAGTGAGGTGGTTTGCTTCAAAATAGCAATTTCACCCGTCCCTGTATGCTTTAAATTTTCACGAAAATGCCAGGTCAGACCTAGGGCGGGCCATATCTTGAATACTAAACGTCGCAGACATTGGTCGTGGAACAATTTTAAGTTCGTCTAATGATTCTACATCCGATTCTGGATAGCGGTTTTGACCACTTTTCAATATTTTGTGACACCCCGAACCTAGGGCAGCTCTAGCTTTTTCAAAATGTGCACCGAACGGGCCGGAGGCTCGTGTGGCTCAAAACATGTTTTCGCTAAAACACCTCAAAACGTGTAAGGAACGCACCCTAGCTCTTGTTTTCGAAAGTTATGGCCATTTAAAGTGAGGTGGTTTTGCTTCAAAATAGCAATTTCACCCGTCCCTATGGCCATGCTTTAAATTTTCACGAAAATGCCAGGTCAGACCTAGGGCGGGCCATATCTTGAATACTAAACGTCGCAGACATTGGTCGTGGAACAATTTTAAGTTCGTCTAATGATTCTACATCCGATTCTGGATAGCGGTTTTGACCACTTTTCAATATTTTGTGACACCCCGAACCTAGGGCAGCTCCTAGCTTTTTCAAAAATGTGCACCGAACGGGCGGAGAGCTCGTGTGGCTCAAAACATGTTTTCGCTAAACACCTCAAAACGTGTAAGAACGCACCTAGCTCTTGTTTTCAAAGTTATGGCCATTTAAAGTCAGACGGTTTTGCTTCAAAATAGCTATTTTACCCGTCCCTATGGCCATGCTTTAAATTTTCACGAAAATGCCAGGTCAGACCTAGGGCGGGCCATATCTTGAATACTAAACGTCGCAGACATTGGTCGTAGAACAATTTTAGGATTCGTCTAATGATTCTACATCCGATTCTGGATAGCGGTTTTGACCACTTTTCAATATTTTGTGACACCCCGAACCTAGGGGCAGCTCTAACTTTTTCAAAATGTGCACCGAACGGGCCGGAGAGCTCGTGTGGCTCAAAACATGTTTTCGCTAAAACACCTCAAAACGTAGAACGCACCTAGCTCTTGTTTTTCGAAAGTTATGGCCATTTAAAGTCAGACGGGTTTTGCTTCAAAATAGCTATTTGCCGTCCCTATGGCCATGCTTTAAATTTCACGAAAATGCCAGGTCAGACCTAGGGCGGGCCATATCTTGAATACTAAACGTCGCAGACATTGGTCGTAGAACAATTTTAAGTTCGTCTAATGATTCTACATCCGATTCTGGATAGCGGTTTTGACCACTTTTCAATATTTTGTGACACCCCGAACCTAGGGGCAGCTCCTAGCTTTTTCAAAATGTGCACCGAACGGGCCGGAGAGCTCGTGTGGCTCAAAACATGTTTTCGCTAAAACACCTCAAAACGTGTAAGGAACGCACCCTAGCTCTTGTTTTCAAAGTTATGGCCATTTAAAGTCAGACGGGTTTTGCTTCAAAATAGCTATTTACCCGTCCCTATGGCCATGCTTTAAATTTTCACGAAAATGCCAGGTCAGACCTAGGGCGGGCCATATCTTGAATACTAAACGTCGCAGACATTGGTCGTGGAACAATTTTAAGTTCGTCTAATGATTCTACATCCGATTCTGGATAGCGGTTTTGACCACTTTTCAATATTTTGTGACACCCCGAACCTAGGGGCAGCTCTAACTTTTTCAAAATGTGCACCGAACGGGCCGGAGAGCTCGTGTGGCTCAAAACATGTTTTCGCTAAACACCTCAAAACGTGTAAAGAACGCACCTAGCTCTTGTTTTGAAAGTTATGGCCATTTAAAGTGAGGTGGTTTTGCTTCAAAATAGCAATTTCACCGTCCCTATGGCCATGCTTTAAATTTTCACGAAAATGCCAGGTCAGACCTAGGGCGGGCCATATCTTGAATACTAAACGTCGCAGACATTGGTCGTGGAACAATTTTAAGTTCGTCTAATGATTCTACATCCGATTCTGGATAGCGGTTTTTGACCACTTTTCAATATTTTGTGACACCCCGAACCTAGGGGCAGCTCCTAGCTTTTTCAAAATGTGCACCGAACGGGCGGAAGCTCGTGTGGCTCAAAACATGTTTTCTAAAACACCTCAAAACGTGTAAGGAACGCACCCTAGCTCTTGTTTTCGAAAGTTATGGCCATTTAAAGTGAGGTGGTTTTGCTTCAAAATGTAATTTCACCCGTCCCTATGGCCATGCTTTAAATTTTCACGAAAATGCCAGGTCAGACCTAGGGCGGGCCATATCTTGAATACTAAACGTCGCAGACATTGGTCGTGGAACAATTTTAAGTTCGTCTAATGATTCTACATCCGATTCTGGATAGCGGTTTGACCACTTTCAATATTTTTGTGACACCCCGAACCTAGGGGCAGCTCCTAGCTTTTTTCAAAAATGTGCACCGAACGGGCCGGAAGCTCGTGTGGCTCAAAACATGTTTTCGCTAAAACACCTCAAAACGTGTAAGAACACCCTAGCTCTTGTTTTCAAAGTTATGGCCATTTAAAGTCAGACGGGTTTTGCTTCAAAATAGCTATTTACCCGTCCCTATGGCCATGCTTTAAATTTTCACGAAAATGCCAGGTCAGACCTAGGGCGGGCCATATCTTGAATACTAAGCATCGCAGACATTGGTCGTAGAACAATTTTAAGTTCGTCTAATGATTCTACATCCGATTCTGGATAGCGGTTTTGACCACTTTCAATATTTTGACACCCCGAACCTAGGGGCAGCTCCTAGCTTTTTCAAAATGTGCACCGAACGGGCCGGAAGCTCGTGTGGCTCAAAGCATGTTTTCGCTAAACACCTCAAAACGATGTAAGGAACGCACCCTAGCTCTTGTTTTCAAAGTTATGGCCATTTAAAGTCAGACGGTTTGCTTCAAAATAGCTATTTGCAATCCCTATGGCCATGCTTTAAATTTTCACGAAAATGCCAGGTCAGACCTAGGGCGGGCCATATCTTGAATACTAAACGTCGCAGACATTGGTCGTAGAACAATTTGATTCTGGATAGCGGTTTTGACCACTTTCAATATTTTGTGACACCCCGAACCACAAGGGCAGCTCCTAGCTTTTTCAAAAATGTGCACCGAACGGGCCGGAAGCTCGTGTGGCTCAAAACATGTTTTCGCTAAAACACCTCAAAACGTGTAGAACGCACCCTAGCTCTTGTTTTCAAAGTTATGGCCATTTAAAGTCAGACGGGTTTTGCTTCAAAATAGCTATTTTACCCGTCCCTATGGCCATGCTTTAAATTTTCACGAAAATGCCAGGTCAGACCTAGGGCGGGCCATATCTTGAATACTAAACGTCGCAGACATTGGTCGTGGAACAATTTTAAGTTCGTCTAATGATTCTACATCCGATTCTGGATAGCGGTTTTGACCACTTTTCAATATTTTGTGACACCCCGAACCTAGGGGCAGCTCTAGCTTTTTCAAAAATGTGCACCGAACGGGCCGGAGAGCTCGTGTGGCTCAAAACATGTTTTCGCTAAAACACCTCAAAACGTGTAAGAACGCACCTAGCTCTTGTTTTGAAAGTTATGGCCATTTAAAGTGAGGTGGTTTTTGCTTCAAAATAGCAATTTCACCCGTCCCTATGGCCATGCTTTAAATTTTCACGAAAATGCCAGGTCAGACCTAGGGCGGGCCATATCTTGAATACTAAACGTCGCAGACATTGGTCGTGGAACAATTTTAAGTTCGTCTAATGATTCTACATCCGATTCTGGATAGCGGTTTTGACCACTTTTCAATATTTTGTGACACCCCGAACCTAGGGGCAGCTCCTAGCTTTTTCAAAATGTGCACCGAACGGGCCGGAGAGCTCGTGTGGCTCAAAACATGTTTTCGCTAAAACACCTCAAAACGTGTAAGGAACGCACCTAGCTCTTGTTTTCGAAAGTTATGGCCATTTAAAGTGAGGTGGTTTTTGCTTCAAAATAGCAATTTCACCCGTCCCTATGGCCATGCTTTAAATTTTCACGAAAATGCCAGGTCAGACCTAGGGCGGGCCATATCTTGAATACTAAACGTCGCAGACATTGGTCGTGGAACAATTTTAAGTTCGTCTAATGATTCTACATCCGATTCTGGATAGCGGTTTTTTGACCACTTTTCAATATTTTGTGACACCCCGAACCTAGGGGCAGCTCCTAGCTTTTTCAAAATGTGCACCGAACGGGCCGGAGAGCTCGTGTGGCTCAAAACATGTTTTCGCTAAAACACCTCAAAACGTGTAAGGAACGCACCTAGATGATGAAAAGTGCAATCAGAATGTCAATCGACAACTTTGTTGGGGTACCATTTTACTCTACGGGCCAGTAGCTTAGGCGCGCCAACAGCGCTTTCCTTTCGGGTTCCCATTTTTGCCCTCCTGGGATTATGATCATTTGTTCATTGCCTACTATAGGGAGGTACCTTGCTACGAGGTCAAACATGAAGATTGCACCAAATCGTAGTTTTACCTCTATTTAGTCGTAGGAGCATGGTTTGCAGTGGCAGTGGGTCATTAAGCCCCGTTTGGGTCATACGTCCCTCCGCGATAAAAATCGTCGTATGCCTATAGTCCGAACTAATGAAGCAAAAGTGGTGTCTGGTGGGCTCTGCCGATGATTTTAACCTATGATTTTGAGCTTCCACCCTATCAAAACGTTCCTGGAGCAGTACATCACGGGTCTACGGACCCAAAGACTTCGTCGTGATGGTTTCTAGTAAAAAGTTGTAACAGCTAAGGGTTTGAATACGCGTATATTAACCATTGCTTGAAACTAAGCTTCGTTGTCTTTAAACTCTGCAAGACCAATCGAACTTCTTAGGAAACCCGAAGGATTCACGCTAAGCTCGATGAGCTATTATGGGTAGTGGTGCATGATCTGGTGTTCCTTGGATCTAATCCAATGAATAAATTTATGAGGGTATATGGTGCAGGGCACAAAGCGTGATGAAACCGGGTCTCCCTACCAAATGTGGCATATTTTTCCTGAGCGAAGCTCAGACCCACGTAGGGAGAGCGAAGTGGAACTTAAATGTTCTATGCAGCAAATGTTCGCCATGCGGATAAACAAGTTGGAATAGTTCAATGTAGTGTAATGCAAACACGAATCGCAAATAACGATACGGGACCCAGAAGCAATTCTGCGGATCCCTCGGGGAGTGGTGAGTTGATATAAATTAGAGGTGAAAGTCCAAGTTGTTCAAGCTCCGGCTCGGCAGCCGATACGAGGTTCCTGTTGGGCTTTGTACATCGCGCAGAGGCGCCGTTCGGTTCTAGCAATGATTCCCGCCACCATGTTCCATGCGTGCAGAGATCCGTTAGAGCTCGTTCAATGTGTCCCGCCGTGATTACGAAAAGTCCAACAGTTGACCAAGTTGGGGTGCGTCAAGTAAACGCGCAGAGATGCCGTTCGGTTTAGAGCAATGTCTCCCGTATCACGTTGGAGTTCTTCCACTAGTGCAGAGATCGCTGAACCGTTCAATGTGTCCCGTCGTGGTGTGCTTGTACCGAACACTTAGGATACACCATGCTTTGTTGGTT
>NW_024412081.1:827500-860000 GCF_016920715.1 Anopheles arabiensis | reverse complement strand
GTAACCTATTTAAAAAGTTTCCTTTTAATTTTGTCTATAGAATCACCCTCAGTGTTCAGATAAAATTTCAAATCATTCAACTTATCCTCGATATTATTTTAAATTAACTTTAAATTGCCCATATAAATTATTTAATACTAATAGCATTGCCTTCTGCATTTTAATAAATTAACTAAGCCTTCTGCATCAAGCTTTCGTTGAGACTTCGGCCGGAATCACTAGTGTGTGTGTGTGAAAAGTGAAGTGTTCTTGTGTTGACCGTTCCGATTGCCATAAGCCTTCTGCATTTAATTTTATTTTAATTTTTTATTAAATTGCCTTTTTATAAATCCCAGTTTGCCGTCGGGAAATTAGCATCGCCCTCCGCGTAGAAATAAAATTCCTTTCTATCAGTTGCCTTCTGCAAAACATTTTATGATTTTTAACAAATATATTATTTTAGTTAACGGTTTGCCCCTAGAAATTCAATTTATTATATCAAGCCCTCAGCAAACAAAATTATTTTATTAAATCGCCCTCCGCAAGAACAAACTTTGAATTTAAAAATATTATTAGACAATTAGTTTATTAGCATCGCCATCTGCGTAATTAATTAAACTAAGCCTTCAGCAAATAAGCTTTCGTTGAGCGGTCCGCGAGAACATTGTGCTTAGTGTGTGCTGTGTGCGAGATTCCCGATTCCATCTGTTCCGGCGACGAGATTTTCTCCAAGCGGCGTAGAAACATCGAGAGTTTTCAAACCGGCAAATAGTTTAAAGTTTTTATAGAGTAGAATTTGAAATCCCATTTACAACCTAACCCAATCTCAATTAGCTCCCCAACTAAACCTTATTATATAAAACTGCATTTATTTTCTTTTCGATTCTCTCTCCCCTCAGCATTAAATCTCATAATATATATAAAAACTAACAATAGAAATAGTTTTTCAAAACACTTCACAAACATATTTTGAACCACCATTCGTAAAGTGAAAAATTTCCCAAACCAGTAGAACTAACAATTTCAATTTTCAAAATCTATCCTTACCAAATTTCAAAACTCTCGTAAAACTAACAAAATAATCTCCAGTGTAGAGCGTAGAGTAAAGTGACCGGAAACCATTTTACCTGTATCCCGTAGCATAGCCAAAAATATAACGGGACACTTGGTCCATTTTACCTGTAACGTTGAAGCACACACGTCTCCTCACGTAGTTTGTCACTTTTAAGCACTCTTAAATTTCATTCATTTCATTCATTTCATTCATTTCATTCATTTCATTCAAATCTCGAAAACTCTGAAAAAACTTAAATTTCACATAGAAAGCCTTCTGCGAAAATTTTAAAATTATCCCCAGTTCAGTTTTTATCCATGAGCAAATTATTTTCAATTAAAAAAAAAAATATTTATTTAATTTTTTCACTCAAATATTTAAACGAATAATTGTTAAAAATCCTTTATTTAAAATAATTAACTTACATCGCCTTAAGCACAATAGAGCAAATTAATAAATTACAATTTCAAATTCAACGCTCAACAATTAGACAAGCATACTTTCCATCACAATCCAATTAGTTATATTCCCTTACAAAATTTAATCTCAATTATTTAATACATTTATACACTTTGTATTAGTTTTCATATAAAATAATTTAACAAATTCTAATATTTACCAACAAATTTCCAATAACTTCTTTTAAATAATAATTCGTCTTCTCCAACCATAACCAATAACCCTTTTACAAGCAGAAGTTAAATAATCACGTAGTTATTTTTCTCCCGGTTCTTTGCATGTAAAAAAAAAATTAATGAATTTAAATAGTTTAAATAATTATTAATATTAATTAATTTAAAAATAACAAAATAGTTTGAATTGACATTTCAACACTTGACATTTGACGTTGACATATAATCAAACTGACAGCTCAAAATATCGGACACCTAACGTCACCTTGACATCTTGAATTGGTTGACAGCTATAATTTAAATTCTTTGACAGTTGCAACCGATTAAATAATAATTAAAAAAATCAATTATTTATATTTAACCAACTAAGTTAAATTAAAATTTCGTTCCTCAAGTTACAATTTGTTACATAATAATAAACTTTAAATTCCTTGTATACTTCCCAATATCATTCGATTAATTAAAAATTTTAATATCCAACTTAAAGATACCTTTAATTTTTGAAAAGACACACAACAGTAAAAAAAAATCAAACCACCATTCGTAAAGTAGAATAATTCCCCAAACCAGTAGAACTAACAATTTAAATTTTCAAAATCTATCCTAACCAAATTTCAAAACTCTCGTAAAACTAACAAACAAATCTCCAGTAAGGGAGCGTAGAGCAAGGTGACTGGAAAGCCATTTTACCTGTATCCCGTAGCATAGCCAAAAATATAACGGGACATTTGGTCCATTTACCTGCAATGTTGAAGCACACACGTCTTCTCACGTAGTTTGTCACTTTTAAGCACTCTTAAATTTCATTCATTTCATTCATCTCATTCAAATCTCGAAAACTCTGAAAAACTGAAATTACACATAGAAAGCCATCTGCGAATATTTTAATATTATCCCTAATTCATTTTCTATCCATGAGCAAATTATTTTCAATTTAAAATAAAATTAATGTTTAATTTTTTCACTCGAATATTTAAACGAATAATTGTTTTAAAAAATCCTTTATTTAAAATAATTAACTTACAACGCCATAAGCACAATAGAGCAAATTAATAAATTACAATTTCAAATTCAACGCTCAACAATTAGACAAGCATACTTTCCATCACAATCCAATTAGTTATATTCCTTACAAAATCAAATCTCAATTATTTAATACATTTATACACTTTGTATTAGTTTTCATATAAAATAATTTAACAAATTCTAATATTTACCAACAAATTTCCAATAACTTCTTTTAAATAGTAATTCGTCTTCTTCAACCATAACCAATAACTCTTTAACAAGTAGAAGTTTTAATAATCACGTAGTTATTTTTCTCCTGGTTCTGTGCATGTATTAAAAAAAAATTATTAGTTTTCTGATTTAAATAATTTAAATAATTATTAATAATAAATTCTCTTAATAATAACAAAATAGTTTGATTTGACATTTTAACACTTGACATCTAACGTTGACACACAATTAATTTGACAGCTCAAAATATCTGACACCTAACGTCACCTTGACATCTTAAATTGGTTGACAGTTATAATTAAAATTCTTTGACAGTTGCAAGCGATTAAATAATAATTTGAAAATCAATTATTTATATTCAACCAATTAAATTATATTAAAATCGCTTATGCTCAAGTTACAATTTATTACACAATAATAAATTCAATTCTTTTAATCTTTAAATACACAACTCATACCCTGTTGACATTTAAATTGTTTGGACAGCTTGTTTAAACCTAACATTTACCGTTATTGACAACAAATAGACTGACAGCTATTAAACTAAAATTTTAATCTCGGAAAACTCTTTCATGTTATGGAATTCCCCTTTTCTAAATTTAATTAAAGTTTACTTAAATCACTTCCAATCATTTAATTCGCTTCCTAAGCTTTTCTTTTAATTATCAATACCATCTAACCCAGTTAATACTTTCTCCGTTGCATCAATTTGAAAATAACTTTAATCATCTTATTTGATTATTCCCATGACATTAAATTGCATCCATTAGACATTGACGTAAAACATCACGGTACCATTGACACTCAAATAGATTTGACAATTTATCAATAACTTGAATGACAGTGACATCAAACGTCTCATCATATTGACAAAAGTAATTGACAATTTGATTACAGCGCAAAATCCATTGACATCTAACGTTTCTAAACTTGACAATAAATTCATTTTCCCGTTTAAATTAAAATTTTGACATTAAAATTCATCCCTATTCTGACAATAATTACTTAATTAATCAATCAATCAACCTACTTGCGAAATTCCTTAGAAAATCAGTAGACAGTCATAATAACCCTCATAGAATTTAACCGTAGAAACTAACCGGTAGTAAAATGGTGATGAACACACGCTCCACTTTAGCTCGTAGAAGTAGTCCCTCGAAGGCAGTGACGAGTAGATATTCCGTCCGCCGTAGCTCGCTGGGAACGATGTCCCCGTCTAAGGCTTCGGCCACCAGCTTTGGTAGACGGGCATCAACAACCCAGCTGATGGCTTCAAGGCACCTGCCCTACGAAGAGCTTCTTCGGTAGAGGTGGAGGGAAAATCAAAAGGTCTCTGTTCTCCGCAGATTGCGGAAGACAGCCAAGGGGAGGCTCTAAGGCAGGGCAAATTTACGACAGGAAATTTTTCGCTACCGCATATCCAGCAGAGTCAAATCCCATGGGCCCATTGCAAAAAGCAAAACATGAGCTCATGCTGTTTATCAGGGACACCGTAAAGCACAGGGCTATTTTAGCCAAGACGCCCCAATTCTCGAATTGGGAAGAGCGTATCGGCTCAGTCTTAGCCCTGCTGCACAATCTTCAACAATTTGGCTGGGAGAGGCGGGGTCAGGAGTTGATGTTGGAACGGGAACCGAGGATCTCGTGGTGGAGGACCCGGTGTTGGAGCAAGAATTAGGGCCTTTGGCAGGCCCTAATCAGAGCCGCAACCGGGATCTTTGCCTTTGGATGAGACCGATATCACCAAATTCCTCACTGTTTTTGGGGAATTATGCGGGAGATGTTCAACACACTAGTTAGGGAGAATGAGGCCAAGACAGGAGGAAATGGGGAACAGGGACAACAGCTGGTGGGTCAGGAAGAGAAAAAGGGCAAGAAGAAGGAAAGGGTCGGAATGCCAAGGTAGTTGTGGCAGAGGAACCGTGCGAAGGAAATTTGTTCGACGGACCAGGGATCTGGACCATTAGAGGGGCAAAGGGTGCGCAAGAATGGCGGACGGTAAGGGAAGACCGCCGTGCGCCGGGAGAGACGGAAGAGGAAGAAGCAGCGTGAAGCTGAGCAAGCAGCTAGCCTCGCCGCAAACACGCCACCTTCTGCTCCCCAACCCAAGCAAAAGCCGGCATCTGCTTCTAATCCCAGGGCCGGCCGAATGCCAAACGCCATCGAGCTCGAATCAATTGGGATTCAAGCACGCGGACATGATGCCTATCCTTAGGGAAACGGTGAAGAAAGAGGATGTGCAGAATCCGCACAAACTTTAAGGGTCATCTACTCCTGGAGCTAGCACCAATGTCGCACCAGGAAACGATGACCCTTTGGAGAAAGGTGTCTGCGGCCCTTGATGGCAAAGCAAAATGCCGTCCGCGGACACCCTCAGTGCGGGTGAACTGCACCAACATTCCGCCTGGCACTTCGTCTGAAGAAATTTCTTTGGAAATGAGTGCCGCGCTGGGCGTTGAAATTTTCAGCGACCAGATCACGACCGTAAAACGCATTACGGTACGTTGGTCGCATTTTCGACTGCCCAGCAATAGCGGTGACCGACCAGGCCCTGGCAAGGCAATACACGGTCGGTTTCAGCAAATGCTGCAGGCTTCGGCTTTGGAGCGTCGGCGGCAATGCTACCGGTGCTACGAATACGGGCATACTGCTGCCCGTTGCCGTGGCAAGGACCGCAGTAGCAAATGCCATCGCTGCGCGGAAGATAAGCACGAGGACCGTGCACTAGGGAGCGGAAGTGCTTGGGATGCGAGGCCCGGATGCAATCGGGCATTCGCTGGGCCAGCGCAGTTGCCGCTACTTTGGAAAGGTAACCCCACAGCCCAGTCATGATTAGAGTGTTCCAACAGAACCTCAATCATGACCAAACGGCACAAGACTTGCTTTTGCAAAGTGCTCGTGCCGAGGGTTGTGATATTCTGATTATCTCGGACCCCTATTGGGTGCCGAATAATAACAGCAATTGGGTTACCGATACCACTGGTCGGGTAGCAGTGGTATCAGTTGGGGATTATCCTTTTCAGCGCATCATTGACAACCAACGCGAGGACTTCGTTGTGGTCGAGATGCGGGAATCGTTTTTTGTTCTGTCTACCTACCACCCGTGGGTTCCGATTTGACTGTCGAGGAGTACAAACGCAAATGGACCGAAATCGTGTCTGTACTTCCACGGAATCGGGACACCGTGATCGGGGGTGATGTAAACGCCTGGTCAGGTGCATGGGGGATGGAGCGGAGGCCAAACGACGGGGAAAGGGTATCTAGGGGAGTTGTGATGGATGCGGCGGCTGCTCTGGGATTGGTTCTCCTGAACCAGGGCAACCAGAGCACTTGGATGGGGCAAATGGTCGCAACTCCATCGTGGACGTATCCTTTGCAGCCCCTCCTTGGTAGGGGACAACAATTGGCGCGTGTGTGACGAAACCCAAGTGACCACAATACTATCAAGTTTGTGGTCGGCAGGGTTCCGAGACAGCGCGCCAACAACAGTACACTCAGCAGCGAATGGGGAAGGTGGTCCACAAGATTCTTCGACAAGGATTTGTTCGTTGAAATCTTGAGGACCAGGACATTTGGGCATGTTGCTACGCCAGAGAGCTTACCCAGGCCATCACGGTGGCCTGTGATGGCCTCATGCTAGGCAACCCCAAGGCGACAGGGCCGGCGGCCAGTTTATTGGTGGACGTCCGAGATTGATCGGTTGCGCAGCCATTATCACGGAATGAAACGGCGGTTCAACCGGGCCCGGACCGAGGAGCAGCGCGAGGAAAGGCGTCAAATGAAGTCGGACGCACGCGCTGCCCTGGAACGGGCCATCAAGCTCAGCAAGGACCAACACAAGCAGGATCTGCCGGAACAATTGGAACCGCACGGCTTTGGCCCTGCTTACCAAATCCGCAAGCAGCAGTGGGAAGGAGCTCGGGTTCCGATGGAACGGGATGCCAATAAGCTCCAGTTCATCGTGAATGAGCTCTTTCCCGATCGTCCCCGATGGAGTGGCCCGAGACGGAAGTAGGTGAGGATCCACAGGATCCGGTCTCGGAGGAGGAGTTGGCGGAAGAGTTGAAGGAAATTGCCGCTCACTCAACCCCAAAAGCTCCGGGGACGACAATATTCCAAATATGGCTGCAGCTGCGGCAATTCTGGCTTTTCGGAAGTTTTGCCAAAGCTACAAGCAGCTACTGGAGGCAGGCACTTTTCCCGACGCATGGAAGCGGCAACAACTGGTGCTGCTTACCAAGTCGGGAAAACCACCTGGGGAGCCCTCGTCATACCGGCCAATTTGTTTGCTGAGTGTGCTGGGGAAAATTTTAGAGCGGTTGATTCAGCGGAGGCTGACAACCCATCTGGAGTCGACCGGGGGACTTTCGGACGCCCAGTACGGTTTCCGTAAAGGGCGTTCAACCGTTGATGCCATCACTCGGGTGATGGACAATGGTAAAATCGCTCTAGACAAAAGCGAAAGGGGATCGTCTCTGTGCGGTGGTAACGGTGGACGTCCGAATGCCTTTAACTCGGCAAACTGGACAGCGATCGGCCAAGCTCTGCAGCGTAAAAACACTCCGCCTTATTTGCAGGCGTTGCTGCGGAACTATTTCATTGGCCGAACGCTCCACTACGATACGGATGAAGGAATAGTGTCGAGGACTGTATCTGCTGGCGTTCCTCAGGGTTCGGTTCTAGGACCAACACTTTGGAACGTCATGTACGACGACCTACTCCGCTTGCCGCTCGAAGGACTACGAGCGGACATCATCGGGTTCGCTGACGACGTGGCCTTCACATTTTGGGAAGGACCACGGAACAGGTCAGCGCATTAGCAACGGCTAACCTGGAGAGGATCGAGCGGTGGCTGCAAGGAGTCGGTTTGAACTTGCCACCAAAGACCGGGTTCATGATCTTTTGTACCCATCATGTCCCGCAGCTCGCAGAGCTTCAAGCGGGCAGTCACTCGATCCAATCCACGGAAACGCTGAAGTACCTGGGAGTGGACCTCTGCCGCAAACAGCACCACAACCGGCATCTGGAGGGTGGTCAATAAGGCTTCACGGATTACGAATGCCTTGACCTGCCTGATGCCGAATAAGCGTGGTCCTAAGAGCCGCAGTAGGAGACAGCTCGTAAACGTCGGCAACAGTATTATCCGATACGGAGTTGCCACCTGGGGGCGATGGGTGCTCGACAAGGAGACCCATCGCAAATCGGTCAAAGGGCGCATCGACCGGGGCTCTCCGAGTCGCCAGCGCCTTCCAGACCGTTTCTTATGATGCCGCTTGCGTTGTTGCCAACACCACCCCGTTAGTCCTCCTCATGCAGGAGGATATCCATGCCACGACGAAAAGGTAGCGAGTGGTGGAGTTCAATCGGACATACGAAAGCGGCAGCGGGAGAGACGATGAGGCGCTGGCAGGACCAGTGGACAACGGGTGCAGGGCAACCAGGAGCACCAGGACTGAAGACGAGGAGGCTGATTCCAGACATTAATCTCTGGGTCAGCCGCAAGCATGGGAAGTTGACTTTTCCTCACCCAGCTCCTCACGGGGCACGGGTTCTTGCGCTCCTATTTCGTCGAGAAAGGCATCCTGGAGGGCTCGCCCAACTGCCCTGAATGTGGTGACGCCGTGGAAGACGTTGAACACGTGCTGTTCCACTGTCCACGGTTCGATCGGATCCGGAATGAGATGCAGCTAGCGGTGCCATTCCCGAGTAACAATGGATAACATCGTCTCGAAATGTGCACCGCAGCGAAACGTGGAGGCCGTCCGCGCCGCCGCCAGGACAATCTTCTCCACTCTCCAAGCGAGATGGGATGTTGAGCGTCCACCAACGGCAAGGCGACGCAGGCGGGCCAGACGGCGGGCGAGGACGCAAATGGTGGTCCCTCAGGCCATGCGGCACGGCAACCCACCGCAAGGGCCACCGTAAGCTGGAAAGTTATTAATCGTTTATTTATTTTCGTTTCTTTCCAGCTTTCTTTTCTCTTCTCTCATCTATTTCAGCTTTCTTCTATCTCTTTCTCCTTCTTCTTGTTTCCTCTATCCAAATCTCGTTTCAGGAGAACTGCCTTACGTGCTTGGAGTGGTGACCAACGATGCCGACCCCCATTGACCATGGAAGCACTCACAGAGATATGGGGACCGGTCGGTAGAGCACGGCCGCCGCAACTGCCGTGTCGATGCACTCTTCTTGGACCGTGAAAATCGAAGACTGGGGCACACTTTAACGGTTATAACGACACCTCAAGTTGTACGAATCGCAGCGTCTCCGGTGCGAGTTCTAGTGAGTCAATGAGGGGATGGAAATGGATCCTCTTCCGGGACAAGGATTGGCTCTGAAGGCTGGGTGCGACCAGCCGGGACCGGTGCTCCACCTGCCGCAAGGTAGGCTGGCCCGTGCCCGCGGTCGCACAGCAAACAGCCAATTCAGAACTGGCACGGCTGAGGGAATCCGACTGTCTAATTAAAACAAAGCATTGTGATGGCCCCGGGTGGGTGTTGACACAATGTGATTTCTGCCAGTGCTCTGAATGTCAACGTGAAGAAATTCAAGCAAGCGCGGGTAAACGGCGGGAGTAACTATGACTCTCTTAAGGTAGCCAAATGCCAGACATCATCGGACAGCCGAACGGAGCGGACGTGTTCTCACCTCATCAGAGTTCTACTGAACATTTTATACCCGGAGGCCCCGCCGCTACGGTATAAATTTGCTCGGTGCTCTGCTCATCCGCTCAGTCTTCATCCAGCCTTCGAGACGGCGTTACGCTGCCCAAATACCCAGCGCTCAGTGTTAGTGAATAATTTTGTGTGTGTGTGAAAGTGTCAGTTTTCTTTTAACCGTTGACGAGGAAGGTCGTGCTTCTGCTAGTCTCAGTTTCTAGAGTGCTTGATACAGTGTGAGTGTTTGTGTGTAGTGCTGTGTTGTGTTCTGTGTTAGCAATTCCAACCGTTATTAGCATCTTCTGCGTTTATTATTCTAATGTTTTTTGCCGTCGGCTTTTTCCTTCGGCATTGTAGCATCACCTTCTGTGTATTTTAATTTATTTGATTTTGCCGTCGGCTTTTTTCCCGTCGGCATTTTAACATCACCTTCTGTGTATTTATTTTATTTTAAAATTGTCGTCGGCTTTTTTTCCCGTCGGCATTTAAGCATCACCTTCTGCGTATATATTTTATTTTAATTTTGCCGTCGGCTTTTTTCCCGTCGGCATTCTAGCATCACCTTCTGTGTATTTATTTTATTTTAATTTTGCCGTCGGATTTTTTCCGGTCGGCACAGTAGCATCACCTTCTGTGCGTATTTTAATTTATTTTATTTGGTCGTCGGCTTTTTTCCCGTCGGCATTTCTGCAAGTGTTTTAAATTAAAATTATTTTAGCGTTGGAATTGTTGACCGGTGCCATAAGTGCTACGTGTGAGTGAAGTGAAGTGATTCTGGGCCTTGAAGACTCCGATTGCTATTTTAATTAAGCCTTCTGCAAATATTATTTTTAAATAACCCACAACTGCCATTGGGAAATTAGCATCGCCTTCAGCGTTATTATTTAACTGCCTTCTGCATATTTATTTAAAAATTATTCTTGAATTAGCATCACCTTCAGCCATATTAACTTAAAAATAATTTTATATAAGCCTTCTGCAATAATTGTGATTTAATTTCTCTTTACATGTATTATCTAGAATCACCTTCAGTGTATTGAATATATTTTAGCCTTCTGCAAAATACAAAATATTAATTAATTTCTTTTTAAAACAAGTGCCTAAAGAAAATATTGTTATTTAGCATCGCCTCTGCGTTTTATTTAAAATAAGCTTTCGTTGACGACTTCGGTCGGAATCACTAGTGTTGTGTGTGTTGTGTGTGTGAATAAGTGAAGTGATTCCGTGTTTTGATAACTCCGATCGCAATTTGTTCTAAGCCTTCTGCAAATTTAAATTTAATTCTACAAACCCACATTTGCCGACGGGAATTTAGCATCGCCTTCAGCGTTTTTTAATAACTGCCTTCTGCAGAAAATTTAAATTAATAATTAAGAAAATTCCAAAATAAGATAAATTAGCATTGCCTTCTGCAGTTCAAATATAATATTTTTATTAAATAAATAAGCCTTCTGCATTGGTAACCTATTTAAAAAGTTTCCTTTTAATTTTGTCTATAGAATCACCCTCAGTGTTCAGATAAAATTTCAAATCATTCAACTTATCCTCGATATTATTTTAAATTAACTTTAAATTGCCCATATAAATTATTTTATACTAATAGCATTGCCTTCTGCATTTTAATAAATTAACTAAGCCTTCTGCATCAAGCTTTCGTTGAGACTTCGGCCGGAATCACTAGTGTGTGTGTGTGTGAAAAGTGAAGTGTTCTTGTGTTGACCGTTCCGATTGCCATAAGCCTTCTGCATTTAATTTTATTTTAATTTTTATTAAACTGCCTTTTTATAAATCCCAGTTTGCCGTCGGGAAATTAGCATCGCCCTCCGCGTAGAAATAAAATTCCTTTCTATCAGTTGCCTTCTGCAAAACATTTTATGATTTTTAACAAATATATTATTTTAGTTAACGGTTTGCCCCTAGAAATTCAATTTATTATATCAAGCCCTCAGCAAACAAAATTATTTTATTAAATCGCCCTCCGCAAGAACAAACTTTGAATTTAAAAATATTATTAGACAATTAGTTTATTAGCATCGCCATCTGCGTAATTAATTAAACTAAGCCTTCAGCAAATAAGCTTTCGTTGAGCGGTCCGCGAGAACATTGTGCTTAGTGTGTGCTGTGTGCGAGATTCCCGATTCCATCTGTTCCGGCGACGAGATTTTCTCCAAGCGGCGTAGAAACATTGAGAGTTTTCAAACCGGCAAATAGTTTAAAGTTTTTATAGAGTAGAATTTGAAATCCATTTACAACTAAACCTTATTATATAAAACTGCATTTATTTTCTTTTTCGATTCTCTCTCCCCTCAGCATTAAATCTCATAATATATATAAAAAACTAACAATAGAAATAGTTTTCAAAACACTTCACAAACATATTTTGAACCACCATTCGTAAAGTAGAAAAATTTCCCAAACCAGTAGAACTAACAATTTCAATTTTCAAAATCTATCCTTACCAAATTTCAAAACTCTCGTAAAACTAACAAAATAATCTCCAGTGTAGAGCGTAGAGTAAAGTGACCGGAAACCATTTTACCTGTATCCCGTAGCATAGCCAAAAAATATAACGGGACACTTGGTCCATTTTACCTGTAACGTTGAAGCACACACGTCTCCTCACGTAGTTTGTCACTTTTAAGCACTCTTAAATTTCATTCATTTCATTCATTTCATTCATTTCATTCAAATCTCGAAAACTCTGAAAAAACTTAAATTTCACATAGAAAGCCTTCTGCGAAAATTTTAAAATTATCCCCAGTTCAGTTTTTATCCATGAGCAAATTACTTTCAATTAAAAAAAAAAAAATATTTATTTAATTTTCTCACTCAAATATTTAAACGAATAATTGTTAAAAATCCTTTATTTAAAATAATTAACTTACATCGCCTTAAGCACAATAGAGCAAATTAATAAATTACAATTTCAAATTCAACGCTCAACAATTAGACAAGCATACTTTCCATCACAATCCAATTAGTTATATTCCCTTACAAAATTTAATCTCAATTATTTAATACATTTATACACTTTGTATTAGTTTTCATATAAAATAATTTAACAAATTCTAATATTTACCAACAAATTTCCAATAACTTCTTTTTAAATAATAATTCGTCTTCTCCAACCATAACCAATAACCCTTTTACAAGCAGAAGTTAAATAATCACGTAGTTATTTTTCTCCCGGTTCTTTGCATGTAAAAAAAAATTAATGAATTTAAATAGTTTAAATAATTATTAATATTAATTAATTTAAAAATAACAAAATAGTTTGAATTGACATTTCAACACTTGACATTTGACGTTGACATATAATCAAACTGACAGCTCAATATATCTGACACCTAACGTCACCTTGACATCTTGAATTGGTTGACAGCTATAATTTAAATTCTTTGACAGTTGCAACCGATTAAATAATAATTTAAAAATCAATTAATTATATTTAACCAACTAAGTTAAATTAAAATTTCGTTCCTCAAGTTACAATTTGTTACATAATAATAAACTTTAAATTCCTTGTATACTTCCCAATATCATTCGATTAATTAAAAATTTTAATATCCAACTTAAAGATACCTTTAATTTTTGAAAAGACACACAACATTAAAAAAAAAAAATCAAACCACCATTCGTAAAGTAGAATAATTCCCCAAACCAGTAGAACTAACAATTTAAATTTTCAAAATCTATCCTAACCAAATTTCAAAACTCTCGTAAAACTAACAAACAAATCTCCAGTAAGGGAGCGTAGAGCAAGGTGACTGGAAAGCCATTTTACCTGTATCCGTAGCATAGACAAAAATATAACAGGACATTTGGTCCATTTTACCTGTAATGTTGAAGCACACACGTCTCCTCACGTAGTTTGTCACTTTTAAGCACTCTTAAATTTCATTCATTTCATTCATCTCATTCAAACCTCGAAAACTCTGAAAAAACTGAAATTACACATAGAAAGCCATCTGCGAATATTTTAATATTATCCCTAATTCATTTTCTATCCATGAGCAATTATTTTCAATTTAAAATAAAATTAATGTTTAATTTTTTTTCACTCGAATATTTAAACGAATAATTGTTTTAAAAAAATCCTTTATTTAAAATAATTAACTTACAACGCCATAAGCACAATAGAGCAAATTAATAAATTACAATTTCAAATTCAACGCTCAACAATTAGACAAGCATACTTTCCATCACAATCCAATTAGTTATATTCCTTACAAAATCAAATCTCAATTATTTAATACATTTATACACTTTGTATTAGTTTTCATATAAAATAATTTAACAAATTCTAATATTTACCAACAAATTTCCAATAACTTCTTTTAAATAGTAATTCGTCTTCTTCAACCATAACCAATAACTCTTTAACAAGTAGAAGTTTTAATAATCACGTAGTTATTTTTCTCCTGGTTCTGTGCATGTATTAAAAAAAAATTATTAGTTTTCTGATTTAAATAATTTAAATAATTATTAATAATAAATTCTCTTAATAATAACAAAATAGTTTGATTTGACATTTTAACACTTGACATCTAACGTTGACACACAATTAATTTGACAGCTCAAAATATCTGACACCTAACGTCACCTTGACATCTTAAATTGGTTGACAGTTATAATTAAAATTCTTTGACAGTTGCAAGCGATTAAATAATAATTTGAAAATCAATTATTTATATTCAACCAATTAAATTATATTAAAATCGCTTATGCTCAAGTTACAATTTATTACACAATAATAAATTCAATTCTATTAATCCTTAAATACACAACTCATACCCTGTTGACATTTAAATTGTTTGGACAGCTTGTTTAAACCTAACATTTACCGTTATTGACAACAAATAGACTGACAGCTATTAAACTAAAATTTTAATCTCGGAAAACTCTTTCATGTTATGGAATTCCCCTTTTCTAAATTTAATTAAAGTTTACTTAAATCCGCTTCCAATCATTTAATTCGCTTCCTAAGCTTTTTCTTTTAATTATCAATACCATCTAACCCAGTTAATACTTTCTCCGTTGCATCAATTTGAAAATAACTTTAATCATCTTATTTGATTATTCCCATGACATTAAATTGCATCCATTAGACATTGACGTAAAACATCACGGTACCATTGACACTCAAATAGATTTGACAATTTATCAATAACTTGAATGACAGTGACATCAAACGTCTCATCATATTGACAAAAAAGTAATTGACAATTTGATTACAGCGCAAAATCCATTGACATCTAACGTTTCTAAACTTGACAATAAATTCATTTTCCCGTTTAAATTAAAATTTTGACATTAAAATTCATCCCTATTCTGACAATAATTACTTAATTAATCAATCAATCAACCTACTTGCGAAATTCCTTAGAAAATCAGTAGACAGTCATAATAACCCTCATAGAATTTAACCGTAGAAACTAACCGGTAGTAAAATGGTGATGAACACACGCTCCACTTTAGCTCGTAGAAGTAGTCCCTCGAAGGCAGTGACGAGTAGATATTCCGTCCGCCGTAGCTCGCTGGGAACGATGTCCCCGTCTAAGGCTTCGGCCACCAGCTTTGGTAGACGGGCATCAACAACCCAGCTGATGGCTTCCAAGGCACCTGCCCTACGAAGAGCTTCTTCGGTAGAGGTGGAGGAAAATCAAAAGGGTCTCTGTTCTCCGCAGATTGCGGAAGACAGCCAAGGGAGGGCTCTAAGGCAGGGCAAATTTACGACAGGAAATTTTTCGCTACCGCATATCCAGCAGAGTCAAATCCCATGGGCCCATTGCAAAAAGCAAAACATGAGCTCATGCTGTTTATCAGGGACACCGTAAAGCACAGGGCTATTTTAGCCAAGACGCCCCAATTCTCGAATTGGGAAGAGCGTATCGGCTCAGTCTTAGCCCTGCTGCACAATCTTCCAGCAATTTGGCTGGGAGAGGCGGGGTCAGGAGTTGATGTTGGAACGGGAACCGAGGATCTCGTGGTGGAGGACCCGGTGTTGGAGCAAGAATTAGGGCCTTTGGCAGGCCCTAATCAGGAGCCGCAACCGGGATCTTTGCCTTTGGATGAGACCGATATCACCAAATTCCTCACTGTTTTGGGGGAATTATGCGGGAGATGTTCAACACACTAGTTAGGGAGAATGAGGCCAAGACAGGAGGAAATGGGGAACAGGGACAACAGCTGGTGGGTCAGGAAGGGAAAAAGGGCAAGAAGAAGGGAAAGGGTCGGAATGCCAAGGTAGTTGTGGCAGAGGAACCTTGCGAAGGGGAAATTTGTTCGACGGACCAGGGATCTGGACCATTAGAGGGGCAAGAGGGTGCGCAAGAATGGCGGACGGTAAAGGGGAAGACCGCCGTGCGCCGGGAGAGACGGAAGAGGAAGAAGCAGCGTGAAGATGAGCAAGCAGCCAGCCTCGCCGCAAACACGCCACCTTCTGCTCCCCAACCCAAGCAAAAGCCGGCACCTGCTTCTAATCCCAGGGCCGGCCGAATGCCAAACGCCATCGAGCTTGAATCAATTGGGGGATTCAAGCACGCGGACATGATGCCTATCCTTAGGGAAACGGTGAAGAAAGAGGATGTGCAGAGAATCCGCACAAACTTTAAGGGTCATCTACTCCTGGAGCTAGCACCAATGTCGCACCAGGAAACGATGACCCTTTGGAGAGAGGTGTCTGCGGCCCTTGATGGCAAAGCAAAATGCCGTCCGCGGACACCCTCAGTGCGGGTGAACTGCACCAACATTCCGCCTGGCACTTCGTCCGAAGAAATTTCTTTGGAAATGAGTGCCGCGCTGGGCGTTGAAATTTTCAGCGACCAGATCACGACCGTAAAAACGCATTACGGTACGTTGGTCGCATTTTCGACTGCCCAGCAATAGCGGTGACCGACCAGGCCCTGGCAAGGCAATACACGGTCGGTTTCAGCAAATGCTGCAGGCTTCGGCTTTGGAGCGTCGGCGGCAATGCTACCGGTGCTACGAATACGGGCATACTGCTGCCCGTTGCCGTGGCAAGGACCGCAGTAGCAAATGCCATCGCTGCGCGGAAGATAAGCACGAGGACCGTGCACTAGGGAGCGGAAGTGCTTGGGATGCGAGGGCCCGGATGCAATCGGGCATTCGCTGGGCCAGCGCAGTTGCCGCTACTTTGGAAAGGTAACCCCACAGCCCAGTCATGATTAGAGTGTTCCAACAGAACCTCAATCATGACCAAACGGCACAAGACTTGCTTTTGCAAAGTGCTCGTGCCGAGGGTTGTGATATTCTGCTTATCTCGGACCCCTATTGGGTGCCGAATAATAACAGCAATTGGTTACCGATACCACTGGTCGGGTAGCAGTGGTATCAGTTGGGGATTATCCTTTTCAGCGCATCATTGACAACCAACGCGAGGACTTCGTTGTGGTCGAGATGCGGGGAATCGTTTTTTGTTCTGTCTACCTACCACCCGTGGGTTCCGATTTGACTGTCGAGGAGTACAAACGCAAATGGACCGAAATCGTGTCTGTACTTCCACGGAATCGGGACACCGTGATCGGGGGTGATGTAAACGCCTGGTCAGGTGCATGGGGGGATGGAGCGGAGGCCAAACGACGGGGAAAGGGTATCTAGGGGGGAGTTGTGATGGATGCGGCGGCTGCTCTGGGATTGGTTCTCCTGAACCAGGGCAACCAGAGCACTTGGATTGGGGCAAATGGTCGCAACTCCATCGTGGACGTATCCTTTTGCAGCCCCTCCTTGGTAGGGGACAATAATTGGCGCGTGTGTGACGAAACCCCAAGTGACCACAACACTATCAAGTTTGTGGTCGGCAGGGTTCCGAGACAGCGCGCCAACAACGAGGTACACTCAGCAGCGAATGGGGGAAGGTGGTCCACAAGATTCTTCGACAAGGATTTGTTCGTTGAAATCTTGAGGGACCAGGACATTTTGGGCATGTTGCTACGCCAGAGGAGCTTACCCAGGCCATCACGGTGGCCTGTGATGGCACCATGCCTAGGCAACCCCCAAGGCGACAGGGCCGGCGGCCAGTTTATTGGTGGACGTCCGAGATTGATCGGTTGCGCAGCCATTATCACGGAATGAAACGGCGGTTCAACCGGGCCCGGACCGAGGAGCAGCGCGAGGAAAGGCGTCAAATGAAGTCGGACGCACGCGCTGCCCTGGAACGGGCCATCAAGCTCAGCAAGGACCAACACAAGCAGGATCTGCCGGAACAATTGGAACCGCACGGCTTTGGCCCTGCTTACCAAATCCGCAAGCAGCAGTGGGAAGGAGTTCGGGTTCCGATGGAACGGGATGCCAATAAGCTCCAGTTCATCGTGAATGAGCTCTTTCCCGATCGTCCCCGATGGAGTGGCCCGAGACGGAAGTAGGTGAGGATCCACAGGATCCGGTCTCGGAGGAGGAGTTGGCGGAAGAGTTGAAGGAAATTGCCCGCTCACTCAACCCCAAGAAAGCTCCGGGGACGACAATATTCCAAATATGGCTGCAGCTGCGGCAATTCTGGCTTTTCCGGAAGTTTTTGCCAAAAGCTACAAGCAGCTACTGGAGGCAGGCACTTTTCCCGACGCATGGAAGCGGCAACAACTGGTGCTGCTTACCAAGTCGGGAAAACCACCTGAGAGCCCTCGTCATACCGGCCAATTTGTTTGCTGAGTGTGCTGGGGAAAATTTTAGAGCGGTTGATTCAGCGGAGGCTGACAACCCATCTGGAGTCGACCGGGGGACTTTCGGACGCCCAGTACGGTTTCCGTAAAGGGCGTTCAACCGTTGATGCCATCACTCGGGTGATGGACAATGGTAAAGTCGCTCTAGACAAAAAGCGAAAGGGGATCGTCTCTGTGCGGTGGTAACGGTGGACGTCCGGAATGCCTTTAACTCGGCAAACTGGACAGCGATCGGCCAAGCTCTGCAGCGTAAAAACACTCCGCCTTATTTGCAGGCGTTGCTGCGGAACTATTTCATTGGCCGAACGCTCCACTACGATACGGATGAAGGAATAGTGTCGAGGACTGTATCTGCTGGCGTTCCTCAGGGTTCGGTTCTAGGACCAACACTTTGGAACGTCATGTACGACGACCTACTCCGCTTGCCGCTCGAAGGACTACGAGCGGACATCATCGGGTTCGCTGACGACGTGGCCTTCACATTTTTGGGAAGGACCACGGAACAGGTCAGCGCATTAGCAACGGCTAACCTGGAGAGGATCGAGCGGTGGCTGCAAGGAGTCGGTTTGGAACTTGCCCACCAAAAGACCGGGTTCATGATCTTTTGTACCCATCATGTCCCGCAGCTCGCAGAGCTTCAAGCGGGCGGTCACTCGATCCAATCCACGGAAACGCTGAAGTACCTGGGAGTGGACCTCTGCCGCAAACAGCACCACAGCCGGCATCTGGAGAGGGTGGTCAATAAGGCTTCACGGATTACGAATGCCTTGACCTGCCTGATGCCGAATAAGCGTGGTCCTAAGAGCCGCAGTAGGAGACAGCTCGTAAACGTCGGCAACAGTATCATCCGATACGGAGTTGCCACCTGGGGGCGATGGGTGCTCGACAAGGAGACCCATCGCAAATCGGTCCAAAGGGCGCATCGACCGGGGCTCTCCGAGTCGCCAGCGCCTTCCAGACCGTTTCTTATGATGCCGCTTGCGTTGTTGCCAACACCACCCCGTTAGTCCTCCTCATGCAGGAGGATATCCGCTGCCACGACGAAAAGGTAGCGAGTGGTGGAGTTCAATCGGACATACGAAAGCGGCAACGGAGGAGACGATGAGGCGCTGGCAGGACCAGTGGACAACGGGTGCAGGGCAACCAGGAGCACCAGGACTGAAGACGAGGAGGCTGATTCCAGACATTAATCTCTGGGTCAGCCGCAAGCATGGGGAAGTTGACTTTTTCCTCACCCAGCTCCTCACGGGGCACGGGTTCTTGCGCTCCTATTTCGTCGAGAAAGG
Source organism: Anopheles arabiensis (assembly GCF_016920715.1). Taxonomy (NCBI): domain Eukaryota; kingdom Metazoa; phylum Arthropoda; class Insecta; order Diptera; family Culicidae; genus Anopheles; species Anopheles arabiensis. The sequence goes on along the minus strand of NW_024412081.1, from coordinate 840,476 downwards.
CATCCTGGAGGGCTCGCCCAACTGCCCTGAATGTGGTGACGCCGTGGAAGACGTTGAACACGTGCTGTTCCACTGTCCACGGTTCGATCGGATCCGGAATGAGATGCAGCAGCGGTGCCATTCCCGAGTAACAATGGATAACATCGTCTCGGAAATGTGCACCCGCAGCGAAACGTGGGAGGCCGTCCGCGCCGCCGCCAGGACAATCTTCTCCACTCTCCAAGCGAGATGGGATGTTGAGCGTCCACCAACGGCAAGGCGACGCAGGCGGGCCAGACGGCGGGCGAGGGACGCAAATGGTGGTCCCTCAGGCCATGCGGCACGGCAACAACCCGCACCGCAAGGGCCACCGTAAGCTGGATAGTTATTAATCGTTTATTTATTTTCGTTTCTTTCCAGCTTTCTTTTCTCTTCTCTCATCTATTTTCAGCTTTCTTCTATCTCTTTCTCCTTCTTCTTGTTTCCTCTATCCAAATCTCGTTTCAGGAGAACTGCCTTACGTGCTTGGAGTGGTGACCAACGATGCCCACCCGAAGCGTGGGCGATAGGACAAAGGACCGCGTCGCACCACGGAAAGCACCGTAATAAGCAGAATCAGCAGACCAGATCGCCGCAGAAGATGCGTCGTGACCCAGGGTGCAACCGCACACGACTCCGCAAGAAGTAATACGCACCACAAGCGTACCGGCCGAGTTGGGTGAGTCGGAGAGGGGATGGAATATGCTCACTCTTCGTTAAAAAAAAAAAAAAAAAAAAAAAAAAAAAAAAAAAAAAAAAAAAAAAAAAGGTAGCCAAATGCCTCGTCATCTAATTAGTGACGCGCATGAATGGATTAACGAGATTCCCTCTGTCCCTATCTACTATCTAGCGAAACCACAGCCAAGGGAACGGGCTTGGATGCACTAGCGGGGAAAGAAGACCCTGTTGAGCTTGACTCTAGTCTGGCATTGTAAGGCGATATAGGAGGTGCAGCATAGGTGGGAGGGCTTCCTCGTGGAGCTCGCCTCTGAGATACCACCACTCTTACTGTTGCCTTACTTACATGATTGGGTGGAACAAGCGCGGGCCCCAGGTCCGGATCGTGCGCGCACCTCCTCCGGGGGCTGTGGCGGCGGTTCGCCTGCGCGCGCCCAATGCGCCGTGTTTCTCGCTCAGCGTCCAGTGTGTCGCTGGGTGGTGCCGCCGGGGAGACTGCATCGTAGCATCGTCGTGTGTAGCGTGTTACCCGCTTGTCCGACCGTGAGCCGTGGCCCGCAAGGGTACAAGCTTGCGTACGTCGGTGCATTCGTGGTGCACTGCTTCTGCGCGGTCGATCGTTTATGATGTCACGTTTGCCCCCGGTTCCGCGCGCCGCCCGGCTCGAAGACTCCTGGACAGGTCCTTTCGGTCCACGTCATGGACAGTGCCAGGTGCGGAGTTTGACTGGGGCGGTACATCTCCAAAACGATAACGGAGGTGTCCAAAGGTCAGCTCAGTGTGGACAGAAACCACACGCTGAGCATAAGGACAAAAGCTGGCTTGATCCCAACGTTCAGTACACTTCGGGACAGCGAAAGCTTGGCCTTACGATCCTTTTGGTTATAACGAGTTTTTAGCAAGAGGTGTCAGAAAAGTTACCACAGGGATAACTGGCTTTTTTTTAAATCAATCGGGTTGTTTATTTATAACAGTTCATACATACGTGTTATTTGACCCAACCCTCGCCTAAACCGCCCTTTGCCCTGCGAAGGGTCTGAGGGGTTGTTATGCTCATATGAGCAACCTTAATCCGTGCATAGCGCACCTATCTTTTTTATTTTTCATACTTCGTTTTCTCCTTTTTAGATTCTTCATATTTGCCTTTTGAGGCCTCCCACTTTTCATCTCCTTCTTGTTTATTCTTCCAGCCTATCGGGAGGACAACTCAGCCTCAACCGCGGCTGCGGCCTCGGCTTCGGTCAGCCCTACGCGGGGCACCTCAGCTGCCATTGTCACTGCTTCTGAAGGCGGAGCTGCATCGGCTGGTTGACTATCTCCAACGTCGTCGTTGTCATCGCTGTCGTTAGCTGAAGCTGGTCGATGTGTGCCGTGCATTTCTGCCCGGGCTGCGCGCTGTCGTTCCCTAAGCCTCGCCACCGCGAGACGGTTAATCTCCGTCTCCGCTCAGTCCTTGGTGAGGGCGGTGGTGGGGCTGGGCGTTCAGCTTGTCGCTGCTGCGTTGCGGCTCTTCTGACTGCGTTGCGGTTGTCATTATACCGCCGCAGTCTCTTGTCGAAGGACGTCAGCGTTTCGGAGCTGGGCGTTGTCGGCAAGTACGCCCTGCTCGAACAAGGACGTACGGAAGTCGTCCCAGTCGCGCTGAAGCACTGACGTAATCTGCTGGGCAGCCTCGCAGACGTTGCTCCAATTCTGCTGACTCTCGAGCATGTGGGCCAGCAACGTGTCCGGATTGATGCCGTTCATCAGTTGCTCGCGAACATCGGCGAAGCGTGGGCACAAGAACATCGCGTGTTCGGCGCTCCCACGCACGCCGGGGCAATGCGTGCAGTCCGGGGACGAGGTGAATTTCATGTCAGCGAGATACTCACGGAAAAATCCGTGACCGGAGATTATCTGCGACAGATGAAAATTCACCTCTCCATGCTTCCGCGACTGCCATGCACCGATGTCCGGAATGAGGCGGTGTGCCCACCGGACGTAACTGCTAGCTTGATGACTAGCCGCGTCGCTGTCCCAGGTGGCCTGCCACTCGGCGATGGTCCTATCTCGTTCCTCCTTCCCCAGCTGCGCGCTGCTTCCAGTCCCACGGCGGCTGTGCACCCTGGTGTCCTCGCGGATGGCTCTGCAGATCGGCAGTAGACCCGCCAGCAGCACTGCGGTCTCGTACCGAACCGTCCGGAACGTCCGGGCCACGGCGATGGCTGACTTGCGCTGGACTCGCTCCAGCAACCTGCGGCACTCGCGAGTGTTCAGCGCCTCGTGCCATACAGGTGCAGCGTAGCGCATAACCGAATCAGCCACCGCTGCCAGAAGACGGGACTTCGACATCTTCGGCCCCCGGTGGTTCGGCATCAACCGACTGACCGCCTGCGCGGTCTGCTCCGCCCGCTGCGTCACTGCAGTCACATGCGGCAACCAAGATAAATGGTCGTGGACCAACACGCCCAAGTGTTTGATGTAACGCGAAAAGGTACTGCTACTCCTCCCACGTTGATGGTTATGTGGCTTGGAGGCTGCTTCAGGCTAGAGATTATGGTCATCTCCGTCTTAGCCGGTGCCAGCTCCAAGTGGTGCTGCTGCATCCACTGGTCGACTGCTGACACCGCTGCTTCCGCCACTGCTGCAGACTCCTCCGGCGTCCTACCCGGGGCCAGGACGACCAGATCATCGGCGTAGCCAATGACTTTGGCCTCGTCGGGTAGGGAATCCGCAGCACCCCGTCGTACATTACGTTCCACAATGTTGGGCCCAAGATGGACCCTTGTGGAACTCCCGCGCTGACGCAACGTACGACGGGTCCCTCGCTGGTAGTGTAGATCAGCTCCCGATCCGAGAAATAAGACTGCAGGATTTTCAGCAGAGCTGAGGGACCCCCTTTTCCCGCAACGCGTTGGCGATTGACTGCCAACTTGCAGTATTAAATGCGTTGCGGACATCCAGCGCAACCACCATCAGGCAACGTTTGTCGCGGCTGTTGGTGCGACCAAACGCTGGCCGTCTTGCCTGCGTCCACCAAGCTTTGGATGGCACTGATGGTGGATCGTCCACGACGAAAGCCGTACTGCGCGTCCGAAAGCTGCGGTGAATCCGGGTCCTCGAGGTGTCTGTTCAGGCGATTGAGGATAAGCCGCTCCAGCACTTTGCCTAGTGCGTCCAGCATGCACAGTGGCCTGTAGGAGCTGCTTTCTCCGGGGCTTTACCTGGCTTGGGCAGCAGTACCAAGCGCTGCCGTTTCCACTGTTGCGGAAACGTACCAGTGTTGAGGCAGTCCTGGTACACACGGCAGAGAACCCCGGGTACTTCTCAATCGCGACCTTCACCGCAGCATTGGGGATCCCATCCAGTCCTGGCGCCTTCCTTAAAGCCATATGAGCCGCGATCTCCTGCAGCTCTTCGGGGTCACACGTTCTAAATTGGACGCTCCCGAATCGACATCGCCGGTTTCCGGCCAAGAGACCGGTGGGTGGGTGGGGAACAGATCGGAAACGATCCGTCCCAGCTCGACCGGGTCTGTCTCAGGCGGTACACGACTGCCGCGCAGATGAGACAGAACAACCTGATACCCCATTCCAAACTCGTTCTCCTCGGCGATGTCGATAAGCTTAGCAAACTCTGCGCGTTTGCTAGCTTTAATGGCTTTCTCCAATCTGGTCTTCGCAGTCCGGTGCTCAGCTGCGGCGAGACTCTCTCCTGCAGATCGGCGGTTAGGCGCATCCGTTCACGGGCCGCAATGCACTCATTCCGCAGCTCTTCAATTACCGGTGACCACCAAAGACGTCGCGATGTTGATGCTGCAACACGTTGGGGGCTCGCTGCATGGCAATGTCGCACGCGTCGACCATTGCGTCGACAAGCTAGCATGGGTCGTCGCCTGTTCCACAAAGTTCACGTCCTCGAGAGCAGAACGGAAACTCTCTTCATGGAACTGCGTGGTAATCCATCGCCTACCAGCGCAGATAACGCGTTGCCGGCCGGCTGACGGACCACCATTCGACGACCCGCGGGACTGTTGTTCTGCTTCCCCAACGGTGTATGTCACCAGTTGGTGATCGGACCAGGCAAACTCGTGCACCTCCACGTTTCTGGCCGAGCGATGGACTGAGTGGCGAAGCAGACGTCAATGACGCTGCTGGTGGCCGCTCCTCTGCCAATGAACGTGGGTTGATTCCCGGAGTTGACCACTTGTAGCTGAACACTCTGCACTAGCTGCAGCAGATCTTCACCTCTCTGGCTGTTCCTGGCACTACCCCACTCCGTGTGCCAGGCGTTAAAATCGCCGGCGATGACGACGTGGGAGTGGGATGATGCCTCCAGCTGAACAGCAGCCAGAAAGCCTTCATAGTCCTCCTCTGGGCGTCTGGGTCGAGCGTAGCAGCTAATGAAGACGATGCCACCAATCTGTGCAGCTACAACTCCAGGCACAGGACTGCGCCACACCCGCTGGATTGGGTAAGAGCTTGTAGCCACAACTGCTACCGATTTGGCGGCATCGTACGCCCAACGCCCGTTGTTCGCCGGTGGTCGGTAGATGTCCGACAGGAGCAGGACGTCAGCACGGTGTTCACGCGCTGCTTGGAGCGCCAAGTCCTGCCCTGCCTGACAGTGATCCACATTGATTTGCGCAACTTTCAGATTGAAGGCGAAGCCGGATGTTCGCAGCTCATGTGCCCAATGCGATGAGGTCCACCGCAGGCCGCGCACTTGACGTCGCTGGAGCAGTCCCGGGCTTTGTGACCTTCACTGCCACACCGGATGCAGAGTTGCTGACGGTCTGTCATGCGTGAGCAAGGTGGCCGCGCTCCAGGCATCGATAGCAGCGTTGGCGCTCAGGTGCTGCCTTTCGACGCCTCTGACTTTGCTGATGCAGCCACACAGTCGGAGCTTCGAACCCTCGAGGCAGCGGCAGCCTTAGCGGGCAGGCGGACTCGAGCTCGCTGGGTGCCATCTTGCAGCTCCCACGCGCTCACTCGGGCGATTTCAATCGGCTCCTGGAACTCTCCCTCAATGGCCTTTTGATGTCCTCTACTGTTGCCAGAGGATCGATGTTCGTTATCAGGACATCGGCCATGTCGGTGATCACCCGGGCTAGTCCGGCGTCACCAACAATCTCCTGAACTTCTGCACGGACCAGGCTGGCGTTGGCCGAATTGCTTAACTCCATTCGGAGGTTTGCGGCGTGGCTGCGCTTGCCCATTTAAGGTGGTCTGCAAGGCCCTTGTGCGGGTCTTGTTTAACCGCATCCCGAACTTTCCGGTACAACGTGTACCAGGAGTGTCCGGCCTCTATCTTGTCCGGCCTTGGCCAGACCTTTGCTGCTGCCGCTGCTGCTGTTGATGCGCCTGCTGCCGGAGTTGCGGCGGAACATACCGCTCACCCTGATGTTGCTGCTGACGCTGCTGCTGCTGTTGCTGCTGCTGACGCTGCTGCTGTCTACGCTGGTGCTGCTGCTGCTGTTGCTGCTGTGAGCCAGCGACCACCTGTTGCTGCTGCTGCTGCTGCTGTTGCTGCTGCTGCTGTTGCTGTTGCTGCTGCTGCTGGGAACGTGGCTTACCCGTAGCTTTTCCGCGATATCTACGCCGCACGACCTCACTAAAGGTGAGTTCCGGCACAACGTCTACGCGGACGGCTGTCGATGCCTCGCTGCGCGGCGGCATGACTGCGCGCGACGTCGACGCGCGGGGCTGCTCCTGCTCGTGCTGGTTCCGCTGCTGCTGTTGTTGTTGCTGCAGCTGCGGCGCAGAGGGTCGGCGCGGCAACGGAGTCGGAGGTTGGCGCGGACTAGCTGACGGTTGTCCGCCGGCAACCTTTGCTGCCAGAAGAGAGTTGAGCACGTCTCGGTCGCGCTGATGTGCGGCGGCGAGCTTCTCCATCTGTGCCTCCAACTTCTCCTCTCGTCGTTTTGCCTCCTTTTCCTCTTGTAGCAGTTGGCACATGCCAGTTATCTGCTCGGAGAGGCGAGCATTTTGCTCCTTCATTTCTGCATTCTGCTCCTCTAGTCGTTGGATTGTTGCCTTAAGCAACTCGAGCTCCGGTGTGGCCGTGGCGGCCTTGGATGCCACGGCGGGCTTGTTGTTGCCTGTGACACTGACCCTAGGCAGCGCCACTCGAGGCTCGGTCACAAACAGCTTCGAGCCAGATGCCAAGCTGCTACGGCAGTCCACAGAGACTGACCTCGCACTCGCGCGCGTTGACATCCTGGATGATGCCATCATCTTTGCCGACTTTCAGGTTGGTGGGTTAAATAACCCTGGGGGTCGATGTGACCCCGGGGTCGGTTGACCCGGGGGTCGAGATGACCCCAAGTATGCAGCGCCGTCTAGCTGGTGTTCTGCCGCTCAATCGCTGCTGTAGAATCCTTCTTCCACGCTGGTTTTCCACTATGGTCCGACTTGCGACCCCCTGGTGGGCTGGGGGAGGGCAGTGGCGAAAAATTACGAGAGGGTGCGTCGCTCACGTGGGGAATGGATCCGCACCAATCCCGAATTTTTCCGGCACTTTTAGGGATTTTCGAAAATTCGAGCAGTTTTCGAGTTGCTCGAACTACTCGAATCGAGCAGATTCGAGCTGCCGCGGGCACTACACTTCTTCTCCGAATTTTTCTGCGCACTTTTTGTAAACTCGAGCACTTTTCGAGCAGTAACGGACTTTTCAAATTTTTGCCCCTTGGGAACTGCTCCCCGGACAAAATTTGTCCCTTGGGTATTATAGAACTGTCACCAAGAAACGTCAAAAATTTTTTCACGATTTTCACAAATTTTTTGATGCAATCTTATTGTACGCATAAAACAAGCACAACGGTGAAAACCGCACACGAATCCGAGCAAAACTCGCGGAGTTATTCGCGATTTGCTATTTATTTCGATTTTTCGAAAGCACGTGCTCCGGCGGTAGCACCCCGACACTTTTATTTTCTCGTTTTTCACCGATTTTCGTTCTGTTTTTTAAATTCACGTTCAGCGTCACTACGCGCACCTTTAAAATCACATCCGGCACGAATCCGTGCGTTTTTCACTGAGTTATTCACATTCAAAGTTCCCCATACAAATTGTATGGGGATGTAAACTACACTTTTATGCACTTTAAACTTCTCAAAACGTCTCGAAAACACTTTTAAACGCTTTAGAAGCGTCGAATTATCCAGAATCGAGTGTTTCCGGCGCCGAAATCACACAGTTTGCGCATTTTTCCACACCGGAAATTTGGTGCTACCGGGGGGCAAATGTACACAGAACAACACGAATTTTTAAAGCGCAAAAATCACAGAAATTCGACCAAATAACACTATCTATAGGTAAATTGGGTGCTCTGAACACGATTTTGAGGGTTTCAGAGCGATCCGAGGCCGTTTACACACTTTTGCACACTTTGTCGGAGCGTGTTTACATACGTCTGTACCCGACGGCTACTCGATGAACACTACAGGGATAACTGGCTTGTGGCCGCCAAGCGTTCATAGCGACGTGGCTTTTGATCCTTCGATGTCGGCTCTTCCTATCATTGTGAAGCAAAATTCACCAAGCGTAGGATTGTTCACCCTTTCAAGGGAACGTGAGCTGGGTTTAGACCGTCGTGAGACAGGTTAGTTTTACCCTACTGGTGTGTGCTTATAGTCGCTATCTTAACGGAATTCCTGTGCAGTACGAGAGGAACCACAGGTACGGACCACTGGCTCAATACTAGTCCGACCGGACTTTGGTATGACGCTACGTCCGCTGGATTATGCCTGAACGCCTCTAAGGTCGTAGCCAATCCGAGCTGATAGCGCTTCTCAAACCCATTAGGTGTTCGGAAGCTAGCGGGCCTAACAACCCTCTGAGATCCGTTGGAGTCTGCGTCTGCAGCCCGGCGTCTCATCCCGCTATACCTAGGCCGCAATGAGTGGAGTTCGCTGCACGTGTTAGTACCGTAACTGGGAACGCCGTTGGCTTGAGCTCTGCCCAACGTGGATATACCTAGTTTCGACACCTATCAACCGCCCGCAAACGACGGGACTTCAGGCTGGGAGCTGCGAGTTGTAGAGATGCGTTCGCATCGATCCTCTCAGGCGACCCATGCTTGGTGGTTTGTCCGTGTGCCCCTTCCTCGATGTGCGCAAGCTCGTCTTGGTCTGGGGACCACGTCGACACAGGGGGATACTCTTGTGAGAGCATGAGTGTACTAAGTTGAGTGTAGCAAGGGAACGCGTGCCCCTTCCTCGTTGGCGTAACTAACCATCTTGGTCTGGGGACCGTGGTACCGTGCTCTGGTGAAGCTTGGTGCGTGCTCCTTCCTTGTCAGACGAGTGACTTGACCTGGTCTGGAGACCGTTCCTTTATACTAGTGGACAAGAGTTGGCTTCTTCCGTGTCAGACGAGTGACTTGACATAGGATGGAGAAGGACACTTAACACTAATGAGCTTGTCGGCGTGCCTCGTTCTCGACTTGATTGTCTTGATGTGAGGACCGTGCGGACCACACCAGTAAGCTTACACATGCTCGTTACAAGTTGTATAAGTTGACCCGTTTGGCCCGGTTGCCTTGCACATGATGGTGTTGACCATGTTCGGTTAACAGGTCGTGTGTCGAGGTGGTCGGCCTTGGTAGTAGGATGTCTTGTGCATGTGACGTGTTGACCTGGTTTGGTCGGTGTGTCGTCGTGTACGAGATGACCTACTTACCCGTCAGTTTTCCAAGTTGTATCATGTGTTGACTTAGTTGACGTGTCATGTGCTTGGATGATTAGCGTACGGGTCATGTATGGTGCGCTTGCTTCAGTTGAAGGGATGTACTAGTACAGTTGTGTTAATTGTTTATTTCACGATCTGGTCTAAATCCTGAACTCGAGAAGAAAGCGCCAATGACAGCGTTTTGACTGGAGCTCCCTAGCATTCGGCTTTTTCTACTTTGAAGGGATGCACTGTTGTATGAATTGTTTATTCACGAACTGGTCGTTTGATTGGATCGTGAAAAAAACGCTCAGTCCCAAATCCTGAACTCGACAGGAAAGCGCTGATTGCAAACATTTTGACTGGAAGTCCCTTGAAAATGGCGTTTTCGTTATTGGCATTATGTGGCACGTTTATTGTGGCTAGAACATTAATTATTCACCAAATGGCACCAAAGCTTGGCAAAAGTCGCGAAACACTCCTATCTCGACGCACCAGCAATCGCAACTTGATGCAAAATAAATTGCACGAGCTAATGATACTTGTACCATGCACAGTACACCGTACCAAAATATACCCCTGAAAGTGTGCAATTTGGTGCTACCCTAGGGAATATGTATGGGAAGCCTAGCTACGTGTGTCGCACGTTCCAAGTTGCATGGACGTCGAACAGAGGCATGCAAAAGCACCTATCTAGGGGAATTACTCTACGTTCTAGTAGCAAGTGCGATTTTCCGGTCCAGCACGGCAGTACGCCTGCACGCATACACTCCATGTATCAAAAATGTACCAACCTAGGCGTTGCTCAGTAGCTTTTAGCGGCACATAGAAAAAGTATTCGAGTTCAGATTTTTGGGACTTAGCGTATTGTTTAAAACTAATAACGAAAATTAAATTTTAAATCGGTAAACGGCTAGGAGTTGCTCAGTAGCTTTTTGCGCAACGTGGCAAAAGTATTCGAGTTCAGATTTCTGGGACGTAGCGTTTTTCAATCATAATAAACCGAATCAAACATAACAATGATGAAACTTACACCATGTCCCAAGGTTGTGCACAATACGTAACGATAAAGTGCTGGCGAGGTTAGAGGTGCACCAAAATTGTGTACCGATCAGGAAAGTACTCTACGTTCCTATGATTTGGGTGAAAAGTGTTGATTAACTGCTGGTTAGAATAGACAGTTGCTTATCATACACATCGCAAACGAACACCCCTTAGTGAGCATTAGCAAAAGTCAATGGCACAAAGCAAATGCAATACAAACTGATCAAGTACATTAAAGAACGCTACGTACCAGGACTTCTTTCCAAGAATGGTGTCCGCGACGGGAGGGCAAGCGTCCTTCCCAGGTTTTCCTAGTAAACCTTGTATGGTAAACATACCCAAGCGTGTCTGTAAGCACGCAACGAAAGTCACGAACGGGCACATACCTAGGGAATGTACTCTACGTACTTGGACTTTTGTCCAAGAATGGTGTCCGCGACGGTCGGGCACTGCGACGCAATAACCAAATCCTAGGATTGTAACTTTAGTGTGCACAAACATAAACATTAACGCGTTCGCTCGGGCTGCGCCGTCCGTGTTGAACACAAATGTGGGTGATTATATGCGTGGAGGGACAAAAACATACGAGGAGGAGACAGTTTTCTGCACGATGTGCACAGAGCTCATTTCGTCGTCCCGGGCGAATGGAAAAACACAAACATCGCGAGTATCGTTCTAGGTTTCTGTCTATAAAGGGCAGGCCAAAAGGTGACCGGTTGAGATAAGCATTTTAAGCATACAAACACTTTATTGGAACTTTTGATACAAAAACAAGGTACGTACATGTAGGTTGTACCAACATGGACATCTATGAACGCGTACGCTCGGGCTGCGCCCTCCGTCTTGTACTTTCCTGATCGGTACACAGTTTTGGTGCACTGCTATTCCGACCGGCAACTTGTACCAACATATACATCCATGAACGCGTAAGTAGTGTACTTTCCCTGATCGGTACACACTGTTGGTGCACGGCATAAGAAAAGAGCTAAAATGGTCAAACTCAATCCATTTCAACAATAGATAGTCGATAGTAGCTGTGCCGATGAAGTAGGGCACGATGCAAGTTAATGTTGTTTAATGAATAACATGTCCGCCATACATTTCAGTACAAAATTGCTCGGTCAGACCTACAAAGTGCTATATCTCGAATACGAGGCGTCGGACTGGGGGTTGTAGAACAATTTTAAGTTCGTCTAATGATTCTACATCCGATTCTGGATAGCGGTTTTTGACCACTTTTCAATATTTTGTGACACCCCGAACCTAGGGGCAGCTCCTAGCTTTTTCAAAAATGTGCACCGAACGGGCCGGAGAGCTCGTGTGGCTCAAAACATGTTTTCGCTAAAACACCTCAAAACGTGTAAGGAACGCACCCTAGATGATGAAAAGTGCAATCAGAATGTCAATCGACAACTTTGTTGGGGGTACCATTTTACTCTACGGGCCAGTAGCTTAGGCGCGCCAACAGCGCTTTCCTTTCGGGTTCCCATTTTTTGCCCTCCTGGGATTATGATCATTTGTTCATTGCCTACTATAGGGAGGGTACCTTGCTACGAGGTCAAACATGAAGATTGCACCAAATCGTAGTTTTACCTCTATTTAGTCGTAGGAGCATGGTTTGCAGTGGCAGTGGGTCATTAAGCCCCCGTTTGGGTCATACGTCCCCTCCGCGATAAAAATCGTCGTATGCCTATAGTCCGAACTAATGAAGCAAAAGTGGTGTCTGGTGGGCTCTGCCGATGATTTTAACCTATGATTTTGAGCTTCCACCCTATCAAAACGTTCCTGGAGCAGTACATCACGGGTCTACGGACCCAAAGACTTCGTCGTGATGGTTTCTAGTAAAAAGTTGTAACAGCTAAGGGTTTTGAATACGCGTATATTAACCATTGCTTGAAACTAAGCTTCGTTGTCTTTAAACTCTGCAAGACCAATCGAACTTCTTAGGAAACCCGAAGGATTCACGCTAAGCTCGATGAGCTATAATGGGTAGTGGTGCATGATCTGGTGTTCCTTGGATCTAATCCAATGAATAAATTTATGAGGGTATATATGGTGCAGGGCACAAAGCGTGATGAAACCGGGTCTCCCTACCAAATGTGGCATATTTTTTCCTGAGAGCGAAGCTCAGACCCACGTAGGGGAGAGCGAAGTGGAACTTAAATGTTCTATGCAGCAAATGTTCGCCATGCGGATAAACAAGTTGGAATAGTTCAATGTAGTGTAATGCAAACACGAATCGCAAATAACGATACGGGACCCAGAAGCAATTCTGCGGATCCCTCGGGGAGTGGTGAGTTGATATAAATTAGAGGTGAAAGTCCAAGTTGTTCAAGCTCCGGCTCGGCAGCCGATACGAGGTTCCTGTTGGGCTTTGTACATCGCGCAGAGGCGCCGTTCGGTTCTAGCAATGATTCCCGCCACCATGTTCCATGCGTGCAGAGATCCGTTAGAGCTCGTTCAATGTGTCCCGCCGTGATTACGAAAAAGTCCAACAGTTGACCAAGTTGGGGGTGCGTCAAGTAAACGCGCAGAGATGCCGTTCGGTTTAGAGCAATGTCTCCCGTATCACGTTGGAGTTCTTCCAC
>NW_024412081.1:817500-820000 GCF_016920715.1 Anopheles arabiensis | reverse complement strand
CGTCAGTGAGAACGCTAGCTCCTTCTAAAATGATTGAGATCATGCATCTCGATGAAATTACCACCCAGAGGAGGTTGCGGAGTCTGTCAAAGCACAGCTCAACATCGAGATAGAAATAGATCGTATCAAAATGAAGAAAGGCCGCGCGGCCGGTACGCAGTGGGCACGGATCAACGTATCGCTGCCAGACTTTCAAAGCTTCCTGAATTTGGGAAAGCTGAAAGTTGGTTGGTCGATATGCCATATCCGCGAGGTTATGGAAGAGCAGAAATGCTATAAGTGTTGGAAGGTAGGCCATACGAGCTACCATTGTAGGGAACCAGACAGAAGTAATCTGTGCTGGAAATGCGGTTTGAGTGGACACAAGAAGCAAGCTTGTACCAACTCTGTCAAGTGTTTGGATTGCGGTACGAGGTCACAGAACCTTCACGCAACGGGCAGTTATATGTGTCCCCGAAGGCGAACGATTAGACCATAATGGTTAGGTTGCTACAACATAACCAGAATCATAGTTATGCTGCATTTCAGTTAATGTGGCAAACGATTAGGGAAGAATCTGCGGATATAGTGTTGATTGCAGATCCGTATCTGGCAACAACCAACGTCAAAGTGTTACGCAATGACGATAACACAGCAGCGGTAGTGGTTAACGCGGACTTACCAGTTAAGGTAGTCAGTAAGGCTTTGAAGGGTTTAATGATAGTTGACATAGGTGATATGCGAGTGGTTAGCGTTTACGCGCCACCTAGATTTAGTATGGAAGAGTTCCAGAACATGTTGGATAACACGGTAATGGCCGTAACCGGTATCCACAAATTCGTTATCGGGGGACTTCAACGCTTGGTCAGTAAGTTGGAACAACCAACTTGGCGAGCGTGGAGAAACCAGAAACGAAGAGGTGAGTTGGTTTTATCAACCTTTGCGCAGATTGACGCAATTTTATTGAACGACGGCAGCACCCCAACTTATGTTGGACCAGGGCGCACGTCAGTAGTTGATCTTACTTTTGCGAGCCGAACCGTAGCAAGATCATTTAAGTGGGAGGTGTTATCTAGCTATATGAACTCTGATCATCGTGCAATACGAATAGATCTTGAGACGCAAAGCGTGCGTAATCTGTCCCGACCCATAACGGGATGGAGCATCAAGTATTTTAGCAAAGATATATTTGAAGTTATGATGCAAGCCGCTTTTGAGACCGAGGTCACAACAAGCGAAGACTTAATGCGTATACTTGTCACGGCGTGCAATGCGACGATGACTAAACGTAAGTACACTCTAACAAGAGTGCATTTTGGTGGACGTTAGAGATTGAGGCACTTCGCAAAGAGTGCAAACACCGCGATCGATTAGCGCAAAGAGCTTTTAATACTGATCTCTATTCTACTTTTAGGGACGAGTTCAAGGTGGCACGGAATGCCCTCAAGCGATTGATCAAGCATACCCGACAGAGGAAGTGGAAAGAGTTCCTGGGAACAGCGAACAACGCATCATTTGGTATAGTATATCATACGTTCAAGAAAGTGGCCGAGGGTTCGATTGGACCCCGAACCATGACATTGGACGAGTTTAGGGAAGTGGTGAGCGAGCTTTTCCTACTCACCCAAACACGGTGTGGCCTGAATATCGTATCGATCAGCCACGAGAGTTTGAAAGGGTAACTAATGATGAGATTCTTGCGGTTGCCAGGAGACTACCCAACAAGAAGGCGCCGGGACCAGATGGTATCCCGAATGAGGCGCTGAAAGTTGGTATGTTGACTGCAACCGATGCATTGCAGGGTTTACCAAGGCTGTTTAGAGAACGCGAAGTTCCCCGATGAGTGGAAAAGGCAGAGGTTGGTGTTAATACCGAAGCCGAACAAACCACCAGGGAACCGGGTTCAGTTCGCCCATTTGTCTACTAGACGGGGCAGGTAAAGGTTTAGAACGCATCATAGTGCAACGGCTAAATGCACACATCGAGGAGGTCAACGGACTGTCTGACGACCAATTTGGTTTCAGAAGTCGTCGATCAACAGTTGATGCGATTCAACGGGTAGTGGACATTGTTTCGGTAGCTAGAAGTAGAAACAGATACAGTGGACGGTATTGTGCGGTTGTTACATTAGATGTTACTAATGCTTTTAACAGTGCTTCATGGTTGGCGATTGCAAATGCTTTACAGAGAATTAACACTCCTAAATATCTTTATGATATCATTGGTGATTATTTTAGGAATCGTGTGCTGATGTATGATACCACAGATGGACCGGCAGAGATTGCAGTCACATCGGGTGTACCTCAAGGCTCGGTACTTGGCCCAACGTTATGGAACCTCATGTACGACGGAGTCCTACGAGTTGCAATGGTGGAAGGTGCACGGATTATCGGCTATGCAGACGATATAGTACTGTTGGTGGAAGGTAATTGTGTTGATGATATTGAAATTCTCGTTTCCAGTCAGATTCGCATCATCGACCGATGGATGACCGACAACGGATTAAAGATAGCCCCGACCA
>NW_024412081.1:810000-812500 GCF_016920715.1 Anopheles arabiensis | reverse complement strand
CACGATGTGCACAGAGCTCATTTCGTCGTCCCGGGCGAATGGAAAAACACAAACATCGCGAGTATCGTTCTAGGTTTCTGTCTATAAAAGGGCAGGCCAAAAGGTGACCGGTTGAGATAAGCATTTTAAGCATACAAACACTTTATTGGAACTTTTGATACAAAAACAAGGTACGTACATGTAGGTTGTACCAACATGGACATCTATGAACGCGTACGCTCGGGCTGCGCCCTCCGTCTTGTACTTTCCTGATCGGTACACAGTTTTGGTGCACTGCTATTCCGACCGGCAACTTGTACCAACATATACATCCATGAACGCGTAAGTAGTGTACTTTCCCTGATCGGTACACACTGTTGGTGCACGGCATAAGAAAAGAGCTAAAATGTTCAAACTCAATCCATTTCAACAATAGATAGTCGATAGTAGCTGTGCCGATGAAGTAGGGCACGATGCAAGTTAATGTTGTTTAATGAATAACATGTCCGCCATACATTTCAGTACAAAATTGCTCGGTCAGACCTACAAAGTGCTATATCTCGAATACGAGGCGTCGGACTGGGGGTTGTAGAACAATTTTAAGTTCGTCTAATGATTCTACATCCGATTCTGGATAGCGGTTTTTGACCACTTTTCAATATTTTGTGACACCCCGAACCTAGGGGCAGCTCCTAGCTTTTTCAAAAATGTGCACCGAACGGGCCGGAGAGCTCGTGTGGCTCAAAACATGTTTTTCGCTAAAACACCTCAAAACGTGTAAGGAACGCACCTAGATGATGAAAAGTGCAATCAGAATGTCAATCGACAACTTTGTTGGGGTACCATTTTACTCTACGGGCCAGTAGCTTAGGCGCGCCAACAGCGCTTTCCTTTCGGGTTCCCATTTTTTGCCCTCCTGGGATTATGATCATTTGTTCATTGCCTACTATAGGGAGGGTACCTTGCTACGAGGTCAAACATGAAGATTGCACCAAATCGTAGTTTTTACCTCTATTTAGTCGTAGGAGCATGGTTTGCAGTGGCAGTGGGTCATTAAGCCCCCGTTTGGGTCATACGTCCCCTCCGCGATAAAAATCGTCGTATGCCTATAGTCCGAACTAATGAAGCAAAAGTGGTGTCTGGTGGGCTCTGCCGATGATTTTAACCTATGATTTTGAGCTTCCACCCTATCAAAACGTTCCTGGAGCAGTACATCACGGGTCTACGGACCCAAAGACTTCGTCGTGATGGTTTCTAGTAAAAAGTTGTAACAGCTAAGGGTTTTGAATACGCGTATATTAACCATTGCTTGAAACTAAGCTTCGTTGTCTTTAAACTCTGCAAGACCAATCGAACTTCTTAGGGAAACCCGAAGGATTCACGCTAAGCTCGATGAGCTATAATGGGTAGTGGTGCATGATCTGGTGTTCCTTGGATCTAATCCAATGAATAAATTTATGAGGGTATATATGGTGCAGGGCACAAAGCGTGATGAAACCGGGTCTCCCTACCAAATGTGGCATATTTTTTCCTGAGAGCGAAGCTCAGACCCACGTAGGGGAGAGCGAAGTGGAACTTAAATGTTCTATGCAGCAAATGTTCGCCATGCGGATAAACAAGTTGGAATAGTTCAATGTAGTGTAATGCAAACACGAATCGCAAATAACGATACGGGACCCAGAAGCAATTCTGCGGATCCCTCGGGGAGTGGTGAGTTGATATAAATTAGAGGTGAAAGTCCAAGTTGTTCAAGCTCCGGCTCGGCAGCCGATACGAGGTTCCTGTTGGGCTTTGTACATCGCGCAGAGGCGCCGTTCGGTTCTAGCAATGATTCCCGCCACCATGTTCCATGCGTGCAGAGATCCGTTAGAGCTCGTTCAATGTGTCCCGCCGTGATTACGAAAAAGTCCAACAGTTGACCAAGTTGGGGGTGCGTCAAGTAAACGCGCAGAGATGCCGTTCGGTTTAGAGCAATGTCTCCCGTATCACGTTGGAGTTCTTCCACTAGTGCAGAGAGATCGCTGAACCGTTCAA
This sequence comes from Anopheles arabiensis, assembly GCF_016920715.1. NCBI lineage: Eukaryota > Metazoa > Arthropoda > Insecta > Diptera > Culicidae > Anopheles > Anopheles arabiensis. Next base: position 810,487 of record NW_024412081.1, on the reverse strand, counting down.
TGTGTCCCGTCGTGGTGTGCTTGTACCGAACACTTAGGATACACCATGCTTTGTTGGTTTGGGATAGGAGTGGTCGCGCAACTGCCTCCACGCCGCAAAGTGCCAGTTCGGATTGAAGGTCAACTTTAGCCGTTCAATGCATCAGTCGGTGGGTGTTCAGATGGCATCACAACTTCCCTAGGTGCTTAAGTTGGTTGGGTTGTAAAACATGTGCACATGCGCAGAGTATCGTGCGTACTAGCAAAGTCTCCCGTCACGGTGGTTATGAATGAGTTCCATTCAGTGCAGAGAGATCGTTAGTGCGTGCAATGTGTACCAGTCGATGTGTCGTACCGGAATACAACCCCGCTTAGAGGCCCGTCGCTCGAAGAGGACAAGCAAGAGTGCGCAGAGTGCCGTACTGGCCTAGCAATGTCTCCAGACAGACGTAGGAACACCCGACGCAGTGCAGAGAGTAGATCCGCTAGCCGTGTGCAATGCATCCGAC
>NW_024412081.1:792500-802500 GCF_016920715.1 Anopheles arabiensis | reverse complement strand
GTCCGGACAAAACCTGTGCCAGATGGAAAGTCATATCTCCATGTTTCCTAGACTGCCAGTCGCCGACCGATGGAATTACACGGTGCGTCCACCGCGTGTGCCGGCTAGCATCCTGTTGCAGTGCGTCGGCATCCCATTCCTCCTGCCAGCAGTCGATGGTGTTCTGCCGCTCCGTCGCCCGGATGTCCTCCCTCGTTGCAGCACGGTCTGGAGCAAGGAGTTGTTGGTGAACCCGAGCATCCTCGTTGATGAGGTGGCATATCGGTACGAGTCCAGCGAGTAGGGTGGCCGTCTCATACCTGACGGTACGGAATGCCCGTGCCACCCTGATGGCTGCTTTTCGCTGAACCCGTTGCAGCATCCGTCGGCACTCTCGCACCTGAGTTGCCTCAGCCCAGACGGGAGCAGCATACCGCAACACCGATTCTGCCACATACGCCAGCAGCCTTGACTTGGCCGTCCTGGGGCCGCTGTGGTTTTGCATGAGGCGCGTTACAGCTGCCACCACGCGCGACGCCTTTTCGGAGACTTTCGTGACGTGATCTCGCCATTTCAGGTGATCTTGGAGCTGCACGCCCAAGTACCTGATGCTCCTAGAAGACTGGACTTCCACGTCACCGACGCGAAATGTCACCTGCGGCGGAGTCTTCTTGCTTGAGATCAGGACGGCTTCAGTCTTGGCTGGGGCCAGCTCCAGACCGTGCTGCTGCATCCAACGTTGGACCTGGTCAACGGCCTCCTCTGCTCTCGCGCGAACCTCGTCCGTGGTGGTAGCAGGTACCAACAGCGCCAGATCGTCCGCATATCCGATGACTTCGACGTCGGGAGGTAGCGGCACATCCAGCACCGTCATACATGATGTTCCACAGAGTTGGGCCCAGGATGGACCCCTGTGGAACACCGGCGGTTACATGCCGTACGACGGGGCCTTCGCTCGTGTCAAAGTACAGCACACGATCCTCGAAGTAGCTTCGAAGCATCCGTTGGAGGCCGACGGGAACACCTTTGCCTGAAGGGCGCTGGCAATGGATTGCCAGTTGGCCGTGTTGAAGGCGTTCTTCACGTCCAACGCCACCACAAGCAAGAAACGGCCGTTCGTTCGCCGGAACGACATGGCGGTACGGCCGGCCTCAATAACCCGCTGGATGGCGCTCACTGTCGACCGCCCTCGACGAAATCCGAACTGCCGGTCCGACAGTCGGGGTGAAGACGGCTCCTCGAGATGTTCATTCAGAGGGTCAGGATGAGCAAGCGGTACGAGCTGCTCTCTCCGGAGGCTTCCCCTGCTTCGGCAGCAACACCAGTCGTTGCCTCTTCCACTGCGCCGGAAACGAAGCGCGATTGAGGCAATCCTGGTACAGGACCCGGAAGACCTCCGGGAACAACATGATGGCCGTCTTCACTGCCGCGTTCGGGATGCCATCGAGCCCTGGTGCTTTGCGATTTGCCATCTGGCTCGCGATGAGCAGCAGCTCGTCGTCCGTTACCGGTGCAATTCCGCCGTTGTTGTTGCTCCTCGACGCTTCCAACGTTGCTCAGCTGCGACCAGTCACAGGGCGGATGCTCAGGGAAGAGGTCGGACACAATGCGTTCGAGGACGACCCGGTCCGCTTCTGAAGGCGTCCGACTGCCCCGGAGCCGGGACATGACGACCCGATATCCTGCCCCGAACGCATTCTCTTCTGCAATTTCGATCAGCTCCTGGAACAAGTTCCGCTTGCTAGCTCGAATTGCTCGGCTGAGCTCTGCCCTTGCTGTCCTGTGCTCAGCTGCTGCTATGCTGCGCTCCTCCAAATCAGCCGTCCGCAGCATCCGGTCACGGGCAACCTCGCAGTTGTTCCTCAGGCGAGCCAGGAGGGAGACCACCAAAATGTGTTACGGTGCGGGTCTTGGTGCACTCGGGTAACCCGTTGCATCGTCTCGTCGCAGGCCTTCAACATGGCTGCGATCATACCCTCCTGGGTCGATGCGCGTTGGACAAAGTCCGCAGCGAACAGCGCCTCGAGGAATGAGGAAGGAGAAAACTGCGAGGTCTTCCATCTACGGCCAGCGTGACGCACACGCCTCTGGCTAGCGGAAGCACCCTGCCGCGATGACGGTTGCCGCTGATGTTGCTGCTGCTGCTGTTGCGATGGCTGCTGTTGCTGCTGCTGCTGCTGAAGTGACTGCTGCTGCTGCGCAGAGGACTGTTGCGCTGGCTGCTGCTGGTCCTGCAGCTGCTCGGGCGATGCTGGTGTTCCTCCCACGGTGTAGAGAACATAGCGGTGGTCTGACGCGGTGTATCTTGTGCTAACAACCCAGGTGTCAGGGCGAGCGATCGTCGGGCTCGCGAATGCCACATCCACTATACTCGGGAGAGCCACCCGTTGCCATCAAACGTGTATTCCCGACCTTGATTAATCACGATTAGGCCAAGCTGCTCCACCATTCCGTGCAGCTCTTCCCCGCGGTCGCAAGTCCTCGGGCTGCCCCACTCCTCATGTCTGGCGTTAAAATCGCCGGCGACGACGACTTGAGGGTGGGAGAAGCCTTCGAGTTCTATTGCTTCCAAGAAGCGCTCGAACTCTGCGAGGTTAAGGCTTGGTGGAGCATAGCAGCTGATAAAAACCACTCCGCCGATCTGCGCTGCAACCAACCCCTGAGCTTCACTGCACCACACCCGCTGTATTGGTAGCTCACCGACAGCTACCACCGCTACCGCCTTGCAGCTGCTGAATGCCCACCGGCCGTTGTTTTCAGGTGGGCGCAGAACATCAGAGAGAATGAGCACGTCTGCTTTCTCCTCTCTGGCAGCTTGCAGCACCAGGTTCTGGGCATCACGGCCATGGCCCAGGTTCGCCTGCAGAACTTTCAGGGCCGGGAACATCGTTGGGCCGAACGAGCACATTCGCTGTGGCCTATGTGGTGAGCGCCACCGCACAGTGCGCACTTTGCCTCATTCTGGCAGGATCGTGCTTTGTGTCCGGTAAGCCCACAGCGGATGCACAGATTCTGTCGATCTGCGGTGGAACGGCAGTTCGAGGCGATGTGGCCCATCTCCAGACAGCGGAAACAGCGCTGTCGCTCTGGAGGCGTTGGTGGGGCTGCTCGAACCTTGCTCACACAGTCGCACAGGAACAGTTTAAGTCCTTCCAACTGCCGAGCCGACTTCACAGGTAGCCGGATGCGTGCTCGCTTCGAACCATCCGGTAGTTCCCAAATGCTGGCAGAAACAACTCCAGCACTTGCGCCAATCTTAGCATCGAGGGCAGCAATGATATCTTCCTCCGTAGCAAGGGGATCGATATCGACTACCAGCAGCTCACCCATTTCTGTGACAAGCCGACTGACGCCTGCGTCGCCGATGATTTTGCGGACGCCTTCCAGCATAAGCGGAGGCGTTTGCCGTCCATTGCCTCAGAGTTCCAATATGCCCTTTCATTTCGCTGTGAGCCGCGTCCAGACGAATGGCTTCGCGCACCTTCTCGTAGATGCCATCCCAGGTTTCGCCTTCACTGGGAGACACCTCGATGATGTCGGGCCTCGGCTTTCGCTTACGATGTTGCTGATGTTGCTGCTGCGCTCCTGCTGCTGCTCTGACGCTGCTGCTGCTGCTGCTGCTGCGTGGCTTACCCGTAGCTTTTCCGCGATATCTACGCCGCACGACCTCACTAAAGGTGAGTTCCGGCACAACGTCTACGCGGACGGCTGTCGATGCCTCGCTGCGCGGCGGCATGACTGCGCGCGACGTCGACGCGCGGGGCTGCTCCTGCTCGTGCTGGTTCCGCTGCTGCTGTTGTTGTTGCTGCAGCTGCGGCGCAGAGGGTCGGCGCGGCAGCGGAGTCGGAGGTTGGCGCGGACTAGCTGACGGTTGTCCGCCGGCAACCTTTGCTGCCAGAAGAGAGTTGAGCACGTCTCGGTCGCGCTGATGTGCGGCGGCGAGCTTCTCCATCTGTGCCTCCAACTTCTCCTCTCGTCGTTTTGCCTCCTCCTTTTCCTCTTGTAGCAGTTGGCACATGCCAGTTATCTGCTCGGAGAGGCGAGCATTTGCTCCTTCATTTCTGCATTCTGCTCCTCTAGTCGTTGGATTGTTGCCTTAAGCAACTCGAGCTCCAGTGTGGCCGTGGCGGCCTTGGATGCCACGGCGGGCTTGTTGTTGCCTGTGACACTGACCCTAGGCAGCGCCACTCGAGGCTCGGTCACAAACAGCTTCGAGCCAGATGCCAAGCTGCTACGGCAGTCCACAGAGACTGACCTCGCACTCGCGCGCGTTGACATCCCGGATGATGCCATCATCTTTGCCGACTTTCAGGTTGGTGGGTTAAATAACCCTGGGGGTCGATGTGACCCCGGGGGTCAGTTGACCCGGGGGGTCGAGATGACCCCAAGTATGCAGCGCCGTCTAGCTGGTGTTCTGCCGCTCAATCGCTGCTGTAGAATCCTTCTTCCACGCTGGTTTTCCACTATGGTCCGACTTGCGACCCCCTGGTGGGCTGGGGGGAGGGGTGGCAGGTGGCGAAAAAATTACGAGAGGGTGCGTCGCTCACGTGGGGAATGGATCCGCACCAATCCCGAATTTTTCCGGCACTTTTCACGTCCAAATTGCGCTGCCCGCTTTTTCGACCCTTTTGGACCTATTTTAGGGATTTTCGAAAAATTCGAGCAGTTTTCGAGTTGCTCGAACTACTCGAATCGAGCAGATTCGAGCTGCCGCGGGCACTACACTTCTTCCCCGAATTTTCTGCGCACTTTTGTAAACTCGAGCACTTTTCGAGCAGTAACGGACTTTTCAAATTTTTGCCCCTTGGGAACTGCTCCCTGGACAAAATTTGTCCCTTGGGTATTATAGAACTGTCACCAAGAAACGTCAAAATTTTTTCACGATTTTCACAAATTTTTGATGCAATCTTATTGTACGCATAAAAACAAGCACAACGGTGAAAACCGCACACGAATCCGAGCAAAACTCGCGGAGTTATTCGCGATTTGCTATTTATTTCGATTTTTCCGAAAGCACGTGCTCCGGCGGTAGCACCCCGACACTTTTATTTTCTCGTTTTTCACCGATTTTCGTTCTGTTTCTTTTAAATTCACGTTCAGCGTCACTACGCGCACCTTTAAAATCACATCCGGCACGAATCCGTGCGTTTTCACTGAGTTATTCACATTCAAAGTTCCCCATACAAATTGTATGGGGATGTACTACACACTTTTATGCACTTTAAACTTCTCAAAACGTCTCGAAAACACTTTTAAACGCTTTAGAAGCGTCGAATTATCCAGAATCGAGTGTTTCCGGCGCTGATATCACACAGTTTTGCGCATTTTTCCACACCCGGAAATTTGGTGCTACCGGGGGCAAATGTACACAGAACAACACGAATTTTTAAAGCGCAAAAATCACAGAAATTCGACCAAATAACACTATCTATAGGTAAATTGGGTGCTCTGAACACGATTTTGAGGGTTTCAGAGCGATCCGAGGCCGTTTACACACTTTTTGCACACTTTGTCGGAGCGTGTTTACATACGTCTGTACCCGACGGCTACTCGATGAACACTACACAGGGATAACTGGCTTGTGGCCGCCAAGCGTTCATAGCGACGTGGCTTTTGATCCTTCGATGTCGGCTCTTCCTATCATTGTGAAGCAAAATTCACCAAGCGTAGGATTGTTCACCCTTTCAAGGGAACGTGAGCTGGGTTTAGACCGTCGTGAGACAGGTTAGTTTTACCCTACTGGTGTGTGCTTATAGTCGCTATCTTAACGGAATTCCTGTGCAGTACGAGAGGAACCACAGGTACGGACCACTGGCTCAATACTAGTCCGACCGGACTTTGGTATGACGCTACGTCCGCTGGATTATGCCTGAACGCCTCTAAGGTCGTAGCCAATCCGAGCTGATAGCGCTTCTCAAACCCATTAGGTGTTCGGAAGCTAGCGGGCCTAACAACCCTCTGAGATCCGTTGGAGTCTGCGTCTGCAGCCCGGCGTCTCATCCCGCTATACCTAGGCCGCAATGAGTGGAGTTCGCTGCACGTGTTAGTACCGTAACTGGGAACGCCGTTGGCTTGAGCTCTGCCCAACGTGGATATACCTAGTTTCGACACCTATCAACCGCCCGCAAACGACGGGACTTCAGGCTGGGAGCTGCGAGTTGTAGAGATGCGTTCGCATCGATCCTCTCAGGCGACCATGCTTGGTGGTTTGTCCGTGTGCCCCTTCCTCGATGTGCGCAAGCTCGTCTTGGTCTGGGGACCACGTCGACACAGGGGATACTCTTGTGAGAGCATGAGTGTACTAAGTTGAGTGTAGCAAGGGAACGCGTGCCCCTTCCTCGTTGGCGTAACTAACCATCTTGGTCTGGGGACCGTGGTACCGTGCTCTGGTGAAGCTTGGTGCGTGCTCCTTCCTTGTCAGACGAGTGACTTGACCTGGTCTGGAGACCGTTCCTTTATACTAGTGGACAAGAGTTGGCTACTTCCGTGTCAGACGAGTGACTTGACATAGGATGGAGAAGGACACTTAACACTAATGAGCTTGTCGGCGTGCCTCGTTCTCGACTTGATTGTCTTGATGTGAGGACCGTGCGGACCACACCAGTAAGCTTACACATGCTCGTTACAAGTTGTATAAGTTGACCCGTTTGGCCCGGTTGCCTTGCACATGATGGTGTTGACCATGTTCGGTTAACAGGTCGTGTGTCGAGGTGGTCGGCCTTGGTAGTAGGATGTCTTGTGCATGTGACGTGTTGACCTGGTTTGGTCGGTGTGTCGTCGTGTACGAGATGACCTACTTACCCGTTAGTTTTCCAAGTTGTATCATGTGTTGACTTAGTTGACGTGTCATGTGCTTGGATGATTAGCGTACGGGTCATGTATGGTGCGCTTGCTTCAGTTGAAGGGATGTACTAGTACAGTTGTATTAATTGTTTATTTCACGATCTGGTCTTTTGGCTGGATCGTGAAAAAACGCTAAGTCCCAAATCCTGAACTCGAGAAGAAAGCGCCAATGACAACGTTTTTGACTGGAGCTCCCTAGCATTCGGCTTTTTCTACTTTGAAGGGATGCACTGTTGTATGAATTGTTTATTCACGAACTGGTCGTTTGATTGGATCGTGAAAAAAACGCTAAGTCCCAAATCCTGAACTCGACAGGAAAGCGCTGATTGCAAACATTTTGACTGGAAGTCCCTTGAAAATGGCGTTTTCGTTATTGGCATTATGTGGCACGTTTATTGTGGCTAGAACATTAATTATTCACCAAATGGCACCAAAGCTTGGCAAAAGTCGCGAAACACTCCTATCTCGACGCACCAGCAATCGCAACTTGATGCAAAATAAATTGCACGAGCTAATGATACTTGTACCATGCACAGTACACCGTACCAAAATATACCCCTGAAAGTGTGCAATTTGGTGCTACCCTAGGGAATATGTATGGGGAAGCCTAGCTACGTGTGTCGCACGTTCCAAGTTGCATGGACGTCGAACAGAGGCATGCAAAAGCACCTATCTAGGGAATTACTCTACGTTCTAGTAGCAAGTGCGATTTTCCGGTCCAGCACGGCAGTACGCCTGCACGCATACACTCCATGTACCAAAATGTACCAACCTAGGCGTTGCTCAGTAGCTTTTGGCGGCACATAGAAAAAGTATTCGAGTTCAGATTTTTGGACTTAGCGTATTTTTAAAACTAACAACGAAAATTAAATTATAAATCGGTAAACGGCTAGGAGTTGCTCAGTAGCTTTTTGCGCAACGTGGCAAAAGTATTCGAGTTCAGATTTCTGGGACGTAGCGTATTTTTCAATCATAATAAACCGAATCAAACATAACAATGATGAAACTTACACCATGTCCCAAGGTTGTGCACAAAACGTAACGATAAAGTGCTGGCGAAGTTAGAGGTGCACCAAAATTGTGTACCGATCAGGGAAAGTACTCTACGTTCCTATGATTTGGGTGAAAAGTGTTGATTAACTGCTGGTTAGAATAGACAGTTGCTTATCATACACATCGCAAACGAACACCCCTTAGTGAGCATTAGCAAAAGTCAATGGCACAAAGCAATTGCAATACAAACTGATCAAGTACATTAAAGAACGCTAAGTACCAGGACTTCTTTCCAAGAATGGTGTCCGCGACGGGAGGGCAAGCGTCCTTCCCAGGTTTTCCTAGTAAACCTTGTATGGTAAACATACCCAAGCGTGTCTGTAAGCACGCAACGAAAGTCACGAACGGGCACATACCTAGGGAATGTACTCTACGTACTTGGACTTTTGTCCAAGAATGGTGTCCGCGACGGTCGGGCACTGCGACGCAATAACCAAATCCTAGGATTGTAACTTTAGTGTGCACAAACATAAACATTAACGCGTTCGCTCGGGCTGCGCCGTCCGTGTTGAACACAAATGTGGGTGATTATATGCGTGGAGGGACAAAAACATACGAGGAGGAGACAGTTTTCTGCACGATGTGCACAGAGCTCATTTCGTCGTCCCGGGCGAATGGAAAAACACAAACATCGCGAGTATCGTTCTAGGTTTCTGTCTATAAAAGGGCAGGCCAAAAGGTGACCGGTTGAGATAAGCATTTTAAGCATACAAACACTTTATTGGAACTTTTGATACAAAAACAAGGTACGTACATGTAGGTTGTACCAACATGGACATCTATGAACGCGTACGCTCGGGCTGCGCCCTCCGTCTTGTACTTTCCTGATCGGTACACAGTTTTGGTGCACTGCTATTCCGACCGGCAACTTGTACCAACATATACATCCATGAACGCGTAAGTAGTGTACTTTCCTGATCGGTACACACTGTTGGTGCACGGCATAAGAAAAGAGCTAAAATGGTCAAACTCAATCCATTTCAACAATAGATAGTCGATAGTAGCTGTGCCGATGAAGTAGGGCACGATGCAAGTTAATGTTGTTTAATGAATAACATGTCCGCCATACATTTCAGTACAAAATTGCTCGGTCAGACCTACAAAGTGCTATATCTCGAATACGAGGCGTCGGACTGGGGGTTGTAGAACAATTTTAAGTTCGTCTAATGATTCTACATCCGATTCTGGATAGCGGTTTTTGACCACTTTTCAATATTTTGTGACACCCCGAACCTAGGGGCAGCTCCTAGCTTTTTTCAAAAATGTGCACCGAACGGGCCGGAGAGCTCGTGTGGCTCAAAACATGTTTTTCGCTAAAACACCTCAAAACGTGTAAGGAACGCACCTAGATGATGAAAAGTGCAATCAGAATGTCAATCGACAACTTTGTTGGGGGTACCATTTTACTCTACGGGCCAGTAGCTTAGGCGCGCCAACAGCGCTTTCCTTTCGGGTTCCCATTTTTTGCCCTCCTGGGATTATGATCATTTGTTCATTGCCTACTATAGGGAGGGTACCTTGCTACGAGGTCAAACATGAAGATTGCACCAAATCGTAGTTTTACCTCTATTTAGTCGTAGGAGCATGGTTTGCAGTGGCAGTGGGTCATTAAGCCCCCGTTTGGGTCATACGTCCCCTCCAAAAATCGTCGTATGCCTATAGTCCGAACTAATGAAGCAAAAGTGGTGTCTGGTGGGCTCTGCCGATGATTTTAACCTATGATTTTGAGCTTCCACCCTATCAAAACGTTCCCTGGAGCAGTACATCACGGGTCTACGGACCCAAAGACTTCGTCGTGATGGTTTCTAGTAAAAAGTTGTAACAGCTAAGGGTTTTGAATACGCGTATATTAACCATTGCTTGAAACTAAGCTTCGTTGTCTTTAAACTCTGCAAGACCAATCGAACTTCTTAGGGAAACCCGAAGGATTCACGCTAAGCTCGATGAGCTATAATGGGTAGTGGTGCATGATCTGGTGTTCCTTGGATCTAATCCAATGAATAAATTTATGAGGGTATATATGGTGCAGGGCACAAAGCGTGATGAAACCGGGTCTCCCTACCAAATGTGGCATATTTTTTCCCTGAGAGCGAAGCTCAGACCCACGTAGGGGAGAGCGAAGTGG
>NW_024412081.1:780000-782500 GCF_016920715.1 Anopheles arabiensis | reverse complement strand
AAAGTATTCGAGTTCAGATTTCTGGACGTAGCGTATTTTTCAATCATAATAAACCGAATCAAACATAACAATGATGAAACTTACACCATGTCCCAAGGTTGTGCACAAAACGTAACGATAAAGTGCTGGCGAAGTTAGAGGTGCACCAAAATTGTGTACCGATCAGGGAAAGTACTCTACGTTCCTATGATTTGGGTGAAAAGTGTTGATTAACTGCTGGTTAGAATAGACAGTTGCTTATCATACACATCGCAAACGAACACCCCTTAGTGAGCATTAGCAAAAGTCAATGGCACAAAGCAATTGCAATACAAACTGATCAAGTACATTAAAGAACGCTAAGTACCAGGACTTCTTTCCAAGAATGGTGTCCGCGACGGGAGGGCAAGCGTCCTTCCCAGGTTTTCCTAGTAAACCTTGTATGGTAAACATACCCAAGCGTGTCTGTAAGCACGCAACGAAAGTCACGAACGGGCACATACCTAGGGAATGTACTCTACGTACTTGGACTTTTGTCCAAGAATGGTGTCCGCGACGGTCGGGCACTGCGACGCAATAACCAAATCCTAGGATTGTAACTTTAGTGTGCACAAACATAAACATTAACGCGTTCGCTCGGGCTGCGCCGTCCGTGTTGAACACAAATGTGGGTGATTATATGCGTGGAGGGACAAAAACATACGAGGAGGAGACAGTTTTCTGCACGATGTGCACAGAGCTCATTTCGTCGTCCCGGGCGAATGGAAAAACACAAACATCGCGAGTATCGTTCTAGGTTTCTGTCTATAAAAGGGCAGGCCAAAAGGTGACCGGTTGAGATAAGCATTTTAAGCATACAAACACTTTATTGGAACTTTTGATACAAAAACAAGGTACGTACATGTAGGTTGTACCAACATGGACATCTATGAACGCGTACGCTCGGGCTGCGCCCTCCGTCTTGTACTTTCCTGATCGGTACACAGTTTTGGTGCACTGCTATTCCGACCGGCAACTTGTACCAACATATACATCCATGAACGCGTAAGTAGTGTACTTTCCCTGATCGGTACACACTGTTGGTGCACGGCATAAGAAAAGAGCTAAAATGGTCAAACTCAATCCATTTCAACAATAGATAGTCGATAGTAGCTGTGCCGATGAAGTAGGGCACGATGCAAGTTAATGTTGTTTAATGAATAACATGTCCGCCATACATTTCAGTACAAAATTGCTCGGTCAGACCTACAAAGTGCTATATCTCGAATACGAGGCGTCGGACTGGGGGTTGTAGAACAATTTTAAGTTCGTCTAATGATTCTACATCCGATTCTGGATAGCGGTTTTTGACCACTTTTCAATATTTTGTGACACCCCGAACCTAGGGGCAGCTCCTAGCTTTTTTCAAAAATGTGCACCGAACGGGCCGGAGAGCTCGTGTGGCTCAAAACATGTTTTTCGCTAAAACACCTCAAAACGTGTAAGGAACGCACCCTAGATGATGAAAAGTGCAATCAGAATGTCAATCGACAACTTTGTTGGGGGTACCATTTTTACTCTACGGGCCAGTAGCTTAGGCGCGCCAACAGCGCTTTCCTTTCGGGTTCCCATTTTTTGCCCTCCTGGGATTATGATCATTTGTTCATTGCCTACTATAGGGAGGGTACCTTGCTACGAGGTCAAACATGAAGATTGCACCAAATCGTAGTTTTTACCTCTATTTAGTCGTAGGAGCATGGTTTGCAGTGGCAGTGGGTCATTAAGCCCCCGTTTGGGTCATACGTCCCCTCCGCGATAAAAATCGTCGTATGCCTATAGTCCGAACTAATGAAGCAAAAGTGGTGTCTGGTGGGCTCTGCCGATGATTTTAACCTATGATTTTGAGCTTCCACCCTATCAAAACGTTCCTGGAGCAGTACATCACGGGTCTACGGACCCAAAGACTTCGTCGTGATGGTTTCTAGTAAAAAGTTGTAACAGCTAAGGGTTTTGAATACGCGTATATTAACCATTGCTTGAAACTAAGCTTCGTTGTCTTTAAACTCTGCAAGACCAATCGAACTTCTTAGGGAAACCCGAAGGATTCACGCTAAGCTCGATGAGCTATTATGGGTAGTGGTGCATGATCTGGTGTTCCTTGGATCTAATCCAATGAATAAATTTATGAGGGTATATATGGTGCAGGGCACAAAGCGTGATGAAACCGGGTCTCCCTACCAAATGTGGCATATTTTTTCCCTGAGAGCGAAGCTCAGACCCACGTAGGGGAGAGCGAAGTGGAACTTAAATGTTCTATGCAGCAAATGTTCGCCATGCGGATAAACAAGTTGGAATAGTTCAATGTAGTGTAATGCAAACACGAATCGCAAATAACGATACGGGACCCAGAAGCAATTCTGCGGATCCCTCGGGGAGTGGTGAGTTGATATAAATTAGAGGTGAAAGTCCAAGTTGTTCAAGCTCCGGCTCGGCAGCCGATACGAGGTTCCTGTTGGGCTTTGTACATCGCGCAGAGGCGCCG
>NW_024412081.1:767500-770000 GCF_016920715.1 Anopheles arabiensis | reverse complement strand
TGTAAGCACGCAACGAAAGTCACGAACGGGCACATACCTAGGGAATGTACTCTACGTACTTGGACTTTTGTCCAAGAATGGTGTCCGCGACGGTCGGGCACTGCGACGCAATAACCAAATCCTAGGATTGTAACTTTAGTGTGCACAAACATAAACATTAACGCGTTCGCTCGGGCTGCGCCGTCCGTGTTGAACACAAATGTGGGTGATTATATGCGTGGAGGGACAAAAACATACGAGGAGGAGACAGTTTTCTGCACGATGTGCACAGAGCTCATTTCGTCGTCCCGGGCGAATGGAAAAACACAAACATCGCGAGTATCGTTCTAGGTTTCTGTCTATAAAAGGGCAGGCCAAAAGGTGACCGGTTGAGATAAGCATTTTAAGCATACAAACACTTTATTGGAACTTTTGATACAAAAACAAGGTACGTACATGTAGGTTGTACCAACATGGACATCTATGAACGCGTACGCTCGGGCTGCGCCCTCCGTCTTGTACTTTCCCTGATCGGTACACAGTTTTGGTGCACTGCTATTCCGACCGGCAACTTGTACCAACATATACATCCATGAACGCGTAAGTAGTGTACTTTCCTGATCGGTACACACTGTTGGTGCACGGCATAAGAAAAGAGCTAAAATGGTCAAACTCAATCCATTTCAACAATAGATAGTCGATAGTAGCTGTGCCGATGAAGTAGGGCACGATGCAAGTTAATGTTGTTTAATGAATAACATGTCCGCCATACATTTCAGTACAAAATTGCTCGGTCAGACCTACAAAGTGCTATATCTCGAATACGAGGCGTCGGACTGGGGGTTGTAGAACAATTTTAAGTTCGTCTAATGATTCTACATCCGATTCTGGATAGCGGTTTTTGACCACTTTTCAATATTTTGTGACACCCCGAACCTAGGGGCAGCTCCTAGCTTTTTCAAAAATGTGCACCGAACGGGCCGGAGAGCTCGTGTGGCTCAAAACATGTTTTTCGCTAAAACACCTCAAAACGTGTAAGGAACGCACCCTAGATGATGAAAAGTGCAATCAGAATGTCAATCGACAACTTTGTTGGGGTACCATTTTACTCTACGGGCCAGTAGCTTAGGCGCGCCAACAGCGCTTTCCTTTCGGGTTCCCATTTTTTGCCCTCCTGGGATTATGATCATTTGTTCATTGCCTACTATAGGGAGGGTACCTTGCTACGAGGTCAAACATGAAGATTGCACCAAATCGTAGTTTTACCTCTATTTAGTCGTAGGAGCATGGTTTGCAGTGGCAGTGGGTCATTAAGCCCCCGTTTGGGTCATACGTCCCTCCGCGATAAAAATCGTCGTATGCCTATAGTCCGAACTAATGAAGCAAAAGTGGTGTCTGGTGGGCTCTGCCGATGATTTTAACCTATGATTTTGAGCTTCCACCCTATCAAAACGTTCCCTGGAGCAGTACATCACGGGTCTACGGACCCAAAGACTTCGTCGTGATGGTTTCTAGTAAAAAGTTGTAACAGCTAAGGGTTTTGAATACGCGTATATTAACCATTGCTTGAAACTAAGCTTCGTTGTCTTTAAACTCTGCAAGACCAATCGAACTTCTTAGGGAAACCCGAAGGATTCACGCTAAGCTCGATGAGCTATTATGGGTAGTGGTGCATGATCTGGTGTTCCTTGGATCTAATCCAATGAATAAATTTATGAGGGTATATATGGTGCAGGGCACAAAGCGTGATGAAACCGGGTCTCCCTACCAAATGTGGCATATTTTTTCCCTGAGAGCGAAGCTCAGACCCACGTAGGGGAGAGCGAAGTGGAACTTAAATGTTCTATGCAGCAAATGTTCGCCATGCGGATAAACAAGTTGGAATAGTTCAATGTAGTGTAATGCAAACACGAATCGCAAATAACGATACGGGACCCAGAAGCAATTCTGCGGATCCCTCGGGGAGTGGTGAGTTGATATAAATTAGAGGTGAAAGTCCAAGTTGTTCAAGCTCCGGCTCGGCAGCCGATACGAGGTTCCTGTTGGGCTTTGTACATCGCGCAGAGGCGCCGTTCGGTTCTAGCAATGATTCCCGCCACCATGTTCCATGCGTGCAGAGATCCGTTAGAGCTCGTTCAATGTGTCCCGCCGTGATTACGAAAAAGTCCAACAGTTGACCAAGTTGGGGGTGCGTCAAGTAAACGCGCAGAGATGCCGTTCGGTTTAGAGCAATGTCTCCCGTATCACGTTGGAGTTCTTCCACTAGTGCAGAGAGATCGCTGAACCGTTCAATGTGTCCCGTCGTGGTGTGCTTGTACCGAACACTTAGGATACACCATGCTTTGTTGGTTTGGGATAGGAGTGGTCGCGCAACTGCCTCCACGCCGCAAAGTGCCAGTTCGGATTGAAGGTCAACTTTAGCCGTTCAATGCATCAGTCGGTGGGTGTTCAGATGGCATCACAACTTCCCCTAGGTGCTTAAGTTGGTTGGGTTGTAAAACATGTGCACATGCGCAGAGTA
>NW_024412081.1:755000-757500 GCF_016920715.1 Anopheles arabiensis | reverse complement strand
CAACATATACATCCATGAACGCGTAAGTAGTGTACTTTCCTGATCGGTACACACTGTTGGTGCACGGCATAAGAAAAGAGCTAAAATGGTCAAACTCAATCCATTTCAACAATAGATAGTCGATAGTAGCTGTGCCGATGAAGTAGGGCACGATGCAAGTTAATGTTGTTTAATGAATAACATGTCCGCCATACATTTCAGTACAAAATTGCTCGGTCAGACCTACAAAGTGCTATATCTCGAATACGAGGCGTCGGACTGGGGGTTGTAGAACAATTTTAAGTTCGTCTAATGATTCTACATCCGATTCTGGATAGCGGTTTTTGACCACTTTTCAATATTTTGTGACACCCCGAACCTAGGGGCAGCTCCTAGCTTTTTCAAAAATGTGCACCGAACGGGCCGGAGAGCTCGTGTGGCTCAAAACATGTTTTTCGCTAAAACACCTCAAAACGTGTAAGGAACGCACCCTAGCTCTTGTTTTTCAAAAGTTATGGCCATTTAAAGTGAGGTGGTTTTTTGCTTCAAAATAGCTATTTTACCCGTCCCTATGGCCATGCTTTAAATTTTCACGAAAATGCCAGGTCAGACCTAGGGCGGGCCATATCTTGAATACTAAACGTCGCAGACATTGGTCGTAGAACAATTTTAAGTTCGTCTAATGATTCTACATCCGATTCTGGATAGCGGTTTTTGACCACTTTTCAATATTTTGTGACACCCCGAACCTAGGGGCAGCTCCTAGCTTTTTCAAAAATGTGCACCGAACGGGCCGGAGAGCTCGTGTGGCTCAAAACATGTTTTTCGCTAAAACACCTCAAAACGTGTAAGGAACGCACCTAGATGATGAAAAGTGCAATCAGAATGTCAATCGACAACTTTGTTGGGGGTACCATTTTACTCTACGGGCCAGTAGCTTAGGCGCGCCAACAGCGCTTTCCTTTCGGGTTCCCATTTTTGCCCTCCTGGGATTATGATCATTTGTTCATTGCCTACTATAGGGAGGGTACCTTGCTACGAGGTCAAACATGAAGATTGCACCAAATCGTAGTTTTTACCTCTATTTAGTCGTAGGAGCATGGTTTGCAGTGGCAGTGGGTCATTAAGCCCCCGTTTGGGTCATACGTCCCCTCCGCGATAAAAATCGTCGTATGCCTATAGTCCGAACTAATGAAGCAAAAGTGGTGTCTGGTGGGCTCTGCCGATGATTTTAACCTATGATTTTGAGCTTCCACCCTATCAAAACGTTCCTGGAGCAGTACATCACGGGTCTACGGACCCAAAGACTTCGTCGTGATGGTTTCTAGTAAAAAGTTGTAACAGCTAAGGGTTTTGAATACGCGTATATTAACCATTGCTTGAAACTAAGCTTCGTTGTCTTTAAACTCTGCAAGACCAATCGAACTTCTTAGGGAAACCCGAAGGATTCACGCTAAGCTCGATGAGCTATTATGGGTAGTGGTGCATGATCTGGTGTTCCTTGGATCTAATCCAATGAATAAATTTATGAGGGTATATATGGTGCAGGGCACAAAGCGTGATGAAACCGGGTCTCCCTACCAAATGTGGCATATTTTTTCCCTGAGAGCGAAGCTCAGACCCACGTAGGGGAGAGCGAAGTGGAACTTAAATGTTCTATGCAGCAAATGTTCGCCATGCGGATAAACAAGTTGGAATAGTTCAATGTAGTGTAATGCAAACACGAATCGCAAATAACGATACGGGACCCAGAAGCAATTCTGCGGATCCCTCGGGGAGTGGTGAGTTGATATAAATTAGAGGTGAAAGTCCAAGTTGTTCAAGCTCCGGCTCGGCAGCCGATACGAGGTTCCTGTTGGGCTTTGTACATCGCGCAGAGGCGCCGTTCGGTTCTAGCAATGATTCCCGCCACCATGTTCCATGCGTGCAGAGATCCGTTAGAGCTCGTTCAATGTGTCCCGCCGTGATTACGAAAAAGTCCAACAGTTGACCAAGTTGGGGGTGCGTCAAGTAAACGCGCAGAGATGCCGTTCGGTTTAGAGCAATGTCTCCCGTATCACGTTGGAGTTCTTCCACTAGTGCAGAGATCGCTGAACCGTTCAATGTGTCCCGTCGTGGTGTGCTTGTACCGAACACTTAGGATACACCATGCTTTGTTGGTTTGGGATAGGAGTGGTCGCGCAACTGCCTCCACGCCGCAAAGTGCCAGTTCGGATTGAAGGTCAACTTTAGCCGTTCAATGCATCAGTCGGTGGGTGTTCAGATGGCATCACAACTTCCCCTAGGTGCTTAAGTTGGTTGGGTTGTAAAACATGTGCACATGCGCAGAGTATCGTGCGTACTAGCAAAGTCTCCCGTCACGGTGGTTATGAATGAGTTCCATTCAGTGCAGAGAGATCGTTAGTGCGTGCAATGTGTACCAGTCGATGTGTCGTACCGGAATACAACCCCGCTTAGAGGCCCGTCGCTCGAAGAGGACAAGCAAGAGTGCGCAGAGTGCCGTACTGGCCTAGCAATGTCT
>NW_024412081.1:737500-747500 GCF_016920715.1 Anopheles arabiensis | reverse complement strand
GCACAACTGGCAGTCTGGGGACGACGTGAATCCATTGTGGCACAAGTAGTCACGGAAAAATCCGTGTCCGGACAAAACCTGTGCCAGATGGAAAGTCATATCTCCATGTTTCCTAGACTGCCAGTCGCCGACCGATGGAATTACACGGTGCGTCCACCGCGTGTGCCGGCTAGCATCCTGTTGCAGTGCGTCGGCATCCCATTCCTCCTGCCAGCAGTCGATGGTGTTCTGCCGCTCCGTCGCCCGGATGTCCTCCCTCGTTGCAGCACGGTCTGGAGCAAGGAGTTGTTGGTGAACCCGAGCATCCTCGTTGATGAGGTGGCATATCGGTACGAGTCCAGCGAGTAGGGTGGCCGTCTCATACCTGACGGTACGGAATGCCCGTGCCACCCTGATGGCTGCTTTTCGCTGAACTCGTTGCAGCATCCGTCGGCACTCTCGCACCTGAGTTGCCTCAGCCCAGACGGGAGCAGCATACCGCAACACCGATTCTGCCACACACGCCAGCAGCCTTGACTTGGCCGTCCTGGGGCCGCTGTGATTCTGCATGAGGCGCGTTACAGCTGCCACCACACGCGACGCCTTTTCGGAGACTTTCGTGACGTGATCTCGCCATTTCAGGTGATCTTGGAGCTGCACGCCCAAGTACCTGATGCTCCTAGAAGACTGGACTTCCACGTCACCGACGCGAAATGTCACCTGCGGCGGAGTCTTCTTGCTTGAGATCAGGACGGCTTCAGTCTTGGCTGGGGCCAGCTCCAGACCGTGCTGTTGCATCCAACGTTGGACCTGGTCAACGGCCTCCTCTGCTCTCGCGCGAACCTCGTCCGTGGTGGTAGCAGGTACCAACAGCGCCAGATCGTCCGCGTATCCGATGACTTCGACGTCGGGAGGTAGCGGCACATCCAGCACCCCGTCATACATGATGTTCCACAGAGTTGGGCCCAGGATGGACCCCTGTGGAACACCGGCGGTTACATGCCGTACGACGGGGCCTTCGCTCGTGTCAAAGTACAGCACACGATCCTCGAAGTAGCTTCGAAGCATCCGTTGGAGGCCGACGGGAACACCTTTTGCCTGAAGGGCGCTGGCAATGGATTGCCAGTTGGCCGTGTTGAAGGCGTTCTTCACGTCCAACGCCACCACAAGCAAGAAACGGTTATCCCGGCCGTTCGTTCGCCGGAACGACATGGCGGTACGGCCGGCCTCAACAACCCGCTGGATGGCGCTCACTGTCGACCGCCCTCGACGAAATCCGAACTGCCGGTCCGACAGTCGGGGTGAAGACGGCTCTTCGAGATGTTCATTGAGGCGATTCAGGATGAGGCGCTCAAGTACCTTCCCCAGTGCGTCGAGCATGCAGAGGGGTCGGTACGAGCTGCTCTCTCCCGGAGGCTTCCCCTGCTTCGGCAGCAACACCAGTCGTTGCCTCTTCCACTGCGCCGGAAACGAAGCGCGGTTCAGGCAGTCCTGGTACAGGACCCGGAAGACCTCCGGGAACAACATGATGGCCGTCTTCACTGCCGCATTCGGGATGCCATCGAGCCCTGGTGCTTTGCGATTTGCCATCTGGCTCGCGATGAGCAGCAGCTCGTCGTCCGTTACCGGTGCAATTCCCGCCGTTGTTGTTGCTCCTCGACGCTTCCAACGTTGCTCAGCTGCGACCAGTCGCAGGGCGGATGCTCAGGGAAGAGGTCGGATACAATACGTTCGAGGACGCCCCGGTCCGCTTCGGACGGCATCCGACTGCCCCGGAGCCGAGACATAACGACACGGTATCCTGCCCCGAACGCATTCTCTTCTGCAATTTCGATCAGCTCCTGGAACAAGTTCCGCTTGCTAGCTCGAATTGCTCGGCTGAGCTCCGCCCTTGCTGTCCTGTGCTCTGCTGCTGCTATGCTGCGCTCCTCCAAGTCAGCCGTCTGCAGCAATCGGTCACGGGCAACCTCGCAATTGTTCCTCAGTCGAGCCAGGAGGAGACCACCAAAAGATGTTCCGATGCGGGTCTTGGTGCACTCGGGTAACCCGTTGCATCGTCTCGTCGCAAGCCTTGAGCATGGCTGCGATCATACCCTCCTGGGTCGATGCGCGTTGGACAAAGTCCGCAGCGAACAGCGCCTCGAGGAATGAGGAAGGAGAAAACTGCGAGGTCTTCCATCTACGGCCAGCGTGACGCACACGCCTCTGGCTAGCGGAAGCACCCTGCCGCGATGACGGTTGCCGCTGATGTTGCTGCTGCTGCTGTTGCGATGGCTGCTGTTGCTGCTGCTGCTGCTGAAGTGACTGCTGCTGCTGCGCAGAGGACTGTTGCGCTGGCTGCTGCTGGTCCTGCAGTTGCTCGGGCGATGCTGGTGTTCCTCCCACGGTGTAGAGGACATAGCGGTGGTCTGATGCGGTGTAGCTTGTGCTAACAACCCAGGTGTCAGGCGAGCAATCGACGGGCTCGCGAATGCCACATCCACTATACTCGGGAGAGCCACCCCGTTGCCATCAAACGTGTATTCCCGACCTTGATTAATCACGATTAGGCCAAGCTGCTCCACCATTCCGTGCAGCTCTTCCCCGCGGTCGCAAGTCCTCGGGCTGCCCCACTCCTCATGTCTGGCGTTAAAATCGCCGGCGACGACGACTTGAGGGTGGGAGAAGCCTTCGAGTTCTATTGCTTCCAAGAAGCGCTCGAACTCTGCGAGGTTAAGGCTTGGTGGAGCATAGCAGCTGATGAAAACCACTCCGCCGATCTGCGCTGCAACCAACCCCTGAGCTTCACTGCACCACACCCGCTGTATTGGTAGCTCACCGACAGCTACCACCGCTACCGCCTTGCAGCTGCTGAATGCCCACCGGCCGTTGTTTTCAGGTGGGCGCAGAACATCAGAGAGAATGAGCACGTCTGCTTTCTCCTCTCTGGCAGCTTGCAGCACCAGGTTCTGGGCATCACGGCCATGGCCCAGGTTCGCCTGCAGAACTTTCAGGGCCGGGAACATCGTTGGGCCGAACGGGCACATTCGCTGTGGCCTATGTGGTGAGCGCCACCGCACAGTGCGCACTTTGCCTCATTCTGGCAGGATCGTGCTTTGTGTCCGGTAAGCCCACAGCGGATGCACAGATTCTGCCTATCTGCGGTGGAACGGCAGTTCGAGGCGATGTGGCCCATCTCCAGACAGCGGAAACAGCGCTGTCGCTCTGGAGGCGTTGGTGGGGCTGCTCGAACCTTGCTCACACAGTCGCACAGGAACAGTTTAAGTCCTTCCAACTGCCGAGCCGACTTCACAGGTAGCCGGATGCGTGCTCGCTTCGAACCATCCGGTAGTTCCCAAATGCTGGCAGAAACAACTCCAGCACTTGCGCCAATCTTAGCATCGAGGGCAGCAATGATATCTTCCTCCGTAGCAAGGGGATCGATATCGACTACCAGCAGCTCACCCATTTCTGTGACAAGCCGACTGACGCCTGCGTCGCCGATGATTTTGCGGACGCCTTCCAGCATAAGCGGAGCGTTTGCCGTCTTGCTCAGCTCCATACGTAGCAGCCTGGCATGAGTTCGGCGGCCCTGCTTAATATGCCCTTTCATTTCGCTGTGAGCCGCGTCCAGACGAATGGCTATGCGCACCTTCTCGTAGATGCCATCCCAGGTTTCGCCTTCACTGGGAGACACCTCGATGATGTCGGGCCTCGGCTTTCGCTTACGATGTTGCTGATGTTGCTGCTGCATACGCTCCTGCTGCTGCTGCTGCGAGCCGGCGACCGCCTGTCGCTGTGGCTGACGCTGCTGCTGCTGCTGCTGCTGCTGCTGTTGCTGTTGCTGCTGCTGCTGGGAGCGTGGCTTACCCGTAGCTTTTCCGCGATATCTACGCCGCACGACCTCACTAAAGGTGAGTTCCGGCACAACGTCTACGCGGACGGCTGTCGATGCCTCGCTGCGCGGCGGCATGACTGCGCGCGACGTCGACGCGCGGGGCTGCTCCTGCTCGTGCTGGTTCCGCTGCTGCTGTTGTTGTTGCTGCAGCTGCGGCGCAGAGGGTCGGCGCGGCAGCGGAGTCGGAGGTTGGCGCGGACTAGCTGACGGTTGTCCGCCGGCAACCTTTGCTGCCAGAAGAGAGTTGAGCACGTCTCGGTCGCGCTGATGTGCGGCGGCGAGCTTCTCCATCTGTGCCTCCAACTTCTCCTCTCGTCGTTTTGCCTCCTCCTTTTCCTCTTGTAGCAGTTGGCACATGCCAGTTATCTGCTCGGAGAGGCGAGCATTTTGCTCCTTCATTTCTGCATTCTGCTCCTCTAGTCGTTGGATTGTTGCCTTAAGCAACTCGAGCTCCGGTGTGGCCGTGGCGGCCTTGGATGCCACGGCGGGCTTGTTGTTGCCTGTGACACTGACCCTAGGCAGCGCCACTCGAGGCTCGGTCACAAACAGCTTCGAGCCAGATGCCAAGCTGCTACGGCAGTCCACAGAGACTGACCTCGCACTCGCGCGCGTTGACATCCCGGATGATGCCATCATCTTTGCCGACTTTCAGGTTGGTGGGTTAAATAACCCTGGGGTCGATGTGACCCCGGGGTCGGTTGACCCCGGGGGGTCGAGATGACCCCAAGTATGCAGCGCCGTCTAGCTGGTGTTCTGCCGCTCAATCGCTGCTGTAGAATCCTTCTTCCACGCTGGTTTTCCACTATGGTCCGACTTGCGACCCCCTGGTGGGCTGGGGAGGGGTGGCGGGTGGCGAAAAATTACGAGAGGGTGCGTCGCTCACGTGGGGAATGGATCCGCACCAATCCCGAATTTTTCCGGCACTTTTCACGTCCAAATTGCGCTGCCCGCTTTTTCGACCCTTTTGAACCTATTTTAGGGATTTTTCGAAAAATTCGAGCAGTTTTCGAGTTGCTCGAACTACTCGAATCGAGCAGATTCGAGCTGCCGCGGGCACTACACTTCTTCCCGAATTTTCTGGGCACTTTTTGTAAACTCGAGCACTTTTCGAGCAGTAACGGACTTTTCAAATTTTTGCCCCTTGGGAACTGCTCCCCGGACAAAATTTGTCCCTTGGGTATTATAGAACTGTCACCAAGAAACGTCAAAAATTTTTTCACGATTTTCACAAATTTTTGATGCAATCTTATTGTACGCATAAAACAAGCACAACGGTGAAAACCGCACACGAATCCGAGCAAAACTCGCGGAGTTATTCGCGATTTGCTATTTATTTCGATTTTTCCGAAAGCACGTGCTCCGGCGGTAGCACCCCGACACTTTTATTTTCTCGTTTTTCACCGATTTTCGTTCTGTTTCTTTTAAATTCACGTTCAGCGTCACTACGCGCACCTTTAAAATCACATCCGGCACGAATCCGTGCGTTTTTCACTGAGTTATTCACATTCAAAGTTCCCCATACAAATTGTATGGGGATGTAAACACACTTTTATGCACTTTAAACTTCTCAAAACGTCTCGAAAACACTTTTAAACGCTTTAGAAGCGTCGAATTATCCAGAATCGAGTGTTTCCGGCGCTGATATCACACAGTTTTGCGCATTTTTCCACACCCGGAAATTTGGTGCTACCGGGGGCAAATGTACACAGAACAACACGAATTTTTAAAGCGCAAAAATCACAGAAATTCGACCAAATAACACTATCTATAGGTAAATTGGGTGCTCTGAACACGATTTTGAGGGTTTCAGAGCGATCCGAGGCCGTTTTACACACTTTTTGCACACTTTGTCGGAGCGTGTTTACATACGTCTGTACCCGACGGCTACTCGATGAACACTACAGGGATAACTGGCTTGTGGCCGCCAAGCGTTCATAGCGACGTGGCTTTTGATCCTTCGATGTCGGCTCTTCCTATCATTGTGAAGCAAAATTCACCAAGCGTAGGATTGTTCACCCTTTCAAGGGAACGTGAGCTGGGTTTAGACCGTCGTGAGACAGGTTAGTTTTACCCTACTGGTGTGTGCTTATAGTCGCTATCTTAACGGAATTCCTGTGCAGTACGAGAGGAACCACAGGTACGGACCACTGGCTCAATACTAGTCCGACCGGACTTTGGTATGACGCTACGTCCGCTGGATTATGCCTGAACGCCTCTAAGGTCGTAGCCAATCCGAGCTGATAGCGCTTCTCAAACCCATTAGGTGTTCGGAAGCTAGCGGGCCTAACAACCCTCTGAGATCCGTTGGAGTCTGCGTCTGCAGCCCGGCGTCTCATCCCGCTATACCTAGGCCGCAATGAGTGGAGTTCGCTGCACGTGTTAGTACCGTAACTGGGAACGCCGTTGGCTTGAGCTCTGCCCAACGTGGATATACCTAGTTTCGACACCTATCAACCGCCCGCAAACGACGGGACTTCAGGCTGGGAGCTGCGAGTTGTAGAGATGCGTTCGCATCGATCCTCTCAGGCGACCCATGCTTGGTGGTTTGTCCGTGTGCCCCTTCCTCGATGTGCGCAAGCTCGTCTTGGTCTGGGGACCACGTCGACACAGGGGATACTCTTGTGAGAGCATGAGTGTACTAAGTTGAGTGTAGCAAGGGAACGCGTGCCCCTTCCTCGTTGGCGTAACTAACCATCTTGGTCTGGGGACCGTGGTACCGTGCTCTGGTGAAGCTTGGTGCGTGCTCCTTCCTTGTCAGACGAGTGACTTGACCTGGTCTGGAGACCGTTCCTTTATACTAGTGGACAAGAGTTGGCTACTTCCGTGTCAGACGAGTGACTTGACATAGGATGGAGAAGGACACTTAACACTAATGAGCTTGTCGGCGTGCCTCGTTCTCGACTTGATTGTCTTGATGTGAGGACCGTGCGGACCACACCAGTAAGCTTACACATGCTCGTTACAAGTTGTATAAGTTGACCCGTTTGGCCCGGTTGCCTTGCACATGATGGTGTTGACCATGTTCGGTTAACAGGTCGTGTGTCGAGGTGGTCGGCCTTGGTAGTAGGATGTCTTGTGCATGTGACGTGTTGACCTGGTTTGGTCGGTGTGTCGTCGTGTACGAGATGACCTACTTACCCGTTAGTTTTCCAAGTTGTATCATGTGTTGACTTAGTTGACGTGTCATGTGCTTGGATGATTAGCGTACGGGTCATGTATGGTGCGCTTGCTTCAGTTGAAGGGATGTACTAGTACAGTTGTATTAATTGTTTATTTCACGATCTGGTCTTTTGGCTGGATCGTGAAAAAACTAAGTCCCAAATCCTGAACTCGAGAAGAAAGCGCCAATGACAACGTTTTTGACTGGAGCTCCCTAGCATTCGGCTTTTTCTACTTTGAAGGGATGTACTGTTGTATGAATTGTTTATTCACGAACTGGTCGTTTGATTGGATCGTGAAAAAATCGCTCAGTCCCAAATCCTGAACTCGACAGGAAAGCGCTGATTGCAAACATTTTGACTGGAAGTCCCTTGAAAATGGCGTTTTCGTTATTGGCATTATGTGGCACGTTTATTGTGGCTAGAACATTAATTATTCACCAAATGGCACCAAAGCTTGGCAAAAGTCGCGAAACACTCCTATCTCGACGCACCAGCAATCGCAACTTGATGCAAAATAAATTGCACGAGCTAATGATACTTGTACCATGCACAGTACACCGTACCAAAATATACCCCTGAAAGTGTGCAATTTGGTGCTACCCTAGGGAATATGTATGGGGAAGCCTAGCTACGTGTGTCGCACGTTCCAAGTTGCATGGACGTCGAACAGAGGCATGCAAAAGCACCTATCTAGGGAATTACTCTACGTTCTAGTAGCAAGTGCGATTTTCCGGTCCAGCACGGCAGTACGCCTGCACGCATACACTCCATGTACCAGAAATGTACCAACCTAGGCGTTGCTCAGTAGCTTTTAGCGGCACATAGAAAAAGTATTCGAGTTCAGATTTTTGTGACTTAGCGTATTTTTAAAACTAATAACGAAAATTAAATTTTAAATCGGTAAACGGCTAGGAGTTGCTCAGTAGCTTTTGGCGGCACATAGAAAAAGTATTCGAGTTCAGATTTTTGGGACTTAGCGTATTTTTAAAACTAATAACGAAAATTAAATTATAAATCGGTAAACGGCTAGGAGTTGCTCAGTAGCTTTTTGCGCAACGTGGCAAAAGTATTCGAGTTCAGATTTCTTGGACGTAGCGTATTTTTCAATCATAATAAACCGAATCAAACATAACAATGATGAAACTTACACCATGTCCCAAGGTTGTGCACAAAACGTAACGATAAAGTGCTGGCGAAGTTAGAGGTGCACCAAAATTGTGTACCGATCAGGGAAAGTACTCTACGTTCCTATGATTTGGGTGAAAAGTGTTGATTAACTGCTGGTAAGAATAGACAGTTGCTTATCATACACATCGCAAACGAACACCCCTTAGTGAGCATTAGCAAAAGTCAATGGCACAAAGCAATTGCAATACAAACTGATCAAGTACATTAAAGAACGCTAAGTACCAGGACTTCTTTCCAAGAATGGTGTCCGCGACGGGAGGGCAAGCGTCCTTCCCAGGTTTTCCTAGTAAACCTTGTATGGTAAACATACCCAAGCGTGTCTGTAAGCACGCAACGAAAGTCACGAACGGGCACATACCTAGGGAATGTACTCTACGTACTTGGACTTTTGTCCAAGAATGGTGTCCGCGACGGTCGGGCACTGCGACGCAATAACCAAATCCTAGGATTGTAACTTTAGTGTGCACAAACATAAACATTAACGCGTTCGCTCGGGCTGCGCCGTCCGTGTTGAACACAAATGTGGGTGATTATATGCGTGGAGGGACAAAAACATACGAGGAGGAGACAGTTTTCTGCACGATGTGCACAGAGCTCATTTCGTCGTCCCGGGCGAATGGAAAAACACAAACATCGCGAGTATCGTTCTAGGTTTCTGTCTATAAAAGGGCAGGCCAAAAGGTGACCGGTTGAGATAAGCATTTTAAGCATACAAACACTTTATTGGAACTTTTGATACAAAAACAAGGTACGTACATGTAGGTTGTACCAACATGGACATCTATGAACGCGTACGCTCGGGCTGCGCCCTCCGTCTTGTACTTTCCCTGATCGGTACACAGTTTTGGTGCACTGCTATTCCGACCGGCAACTTGTACCAACATATACATCCATGAACGCGTAAGTAGTGTACTTTCCCTGATCGGTACACACTGTTGGTGCACGGCATAAGAAAAGAGCTAAAATGGTCAAACTCAATCCATTTCAACAATAGATAGTCGATAGTAGCTGTGCCGATGAAGTAGGGCACGATGCAAGTTAATGTTGTTTAATGAATAACATGTCCGCCATACATTTCAGTACAAAATTGCTCGGTCAGACCTACAAAGTGCTATATCTCGAATACGAGGCGTCGGACTGGGGGTTGTAGAACAATTTTAAGTTCGTCTAATGATTCTACATCCGATTCTGGATAGCGGTTTTTGACCACTTTTCAATATTTTGTGACACCCCGAACCTAGGGGCAGCTCCTAGCTTTTTTCAAAAATGTGCACCGAACGGGCCGGAGAGCTCGTGTGGCTCAAAACATGTTTTTCGCTAAAACACCTCAAAACGTGTAAGGAACGCACCCTAGATGATGAAAAGTGCAATCAGAATGTCAATCGACAACTTTGTTGGGGTACCATTTTTACTCTACGGGCCAGTAGCTTAGGCGCGCCAACAGCGCTTTCCTTTCGGGTTCCCATTTTTGCCCTCCTGGGATTATGATCATTTGTTCATTGCCTACTATAGGGAGGGTACCTTGCTACGAGGTCAAACATGAAGATTGCACCAAATCGTAGTTTTTACCTCTATTTAGTCGTAGGAGCATGGTTTGCAGTGGCAGTGGGTCATTAAGCCCCCGTTTGGGTCATACGTCCCCTCCGCGATAAAAATCGTCGCATGCCCATAGTCCGAACTAATGAAGCAAAAGTGGTGTCTGGTGGGCTCTGCCGATGATTTTAACCTATGATTTTGAGCTTCCACCCTATCAAAACGTTCCCTGGAGCAGTACATCACGGGTCTACGGACCCAA
>NW_024412081.1:725000-727500 GCF_016920715.1 Anopheles arabiensis | reverse complement strand
AGTAGCTTTTGCGCAACGTGGCAAAAGTATTCGAGTTCAGATTTCTGGGACGTAGCGTATTTTTCAATCATAATAAACCGAATCAAACATAACAATGATGAAACTTACACCATGTCCCAAGGTTGTGCACAAAACGTAACGATAAAGTGCTGGCGAAGTTAGAGGTGCACCAAAATTGTGTACCGATCAGGGAAAGTACTCTACGTTCCTATGATTTGGGTGAAAAGTGTTGATTAACTGCTGGTTAGAATAGACAGTTGCTTATCATACACATCGCAAACGAACACCCCTTAGTGAGCATTAGCAAAAGTCAATGGCACAAAGCAATTGCAATACAAACTGATCAAGTACATTAAAGAACGCTAAGTACCAGGACTTCTTTCCAAGAATGGTGTCCGCGACGGGAGGGCAAGCGTCCTTCCCAGGTTTTCCTAGTAAACCTTGTATGGTAAACATACCCAAGCGTGTCTGTAAGCACGCAACGAAAGTCACGAACGGGCACATACCTAGGGAATGTACTCTACGTACTTGGACTTTTGTCCAAGAATGGTGTCCGCGACGGTCGGGCACTGCGACGCAATAACCAAATCCTAGGATTGTAACTTTAGTGTGCACAAACATAAACATTAACGCGTTCGCTCGGGCTGCGCCGTCCGTGTTGAACACAAATGTGGGTGATTATATGCGTGGAGGGACAAAAACATACGAGGAGGAGACAGTTTTCTGCACGATGTGCACAGAGCTCATTTCGTCGTCCCGGGCGAATGGAAAAACACAAACATCGCGAGTATCGTTCTAGGTTTCTGTCTATAAAAGGGCAGGCCAAAAGGTGACCGGTTGAGATAAGCATTTTAAGCATACAAACACTTTATTGGAACTTTTGATACAAAAACAAGGTACGTACATGTAGGTTGTACCAACATGGACATCTATGAACGCGTACGCTCGGGCTGCGCCCTCCGTCTTGTACTTTCCTGATCGGTACACAGTTTTGGTGCACTGCTATTCCGACCGGCAACTTGTACCAACATATACATCCATGAACGCGTAAGTAGTGTACTTTCCCTGATCGGTACACACTGTTGGTGCACGGCATAAGAAAAGAGCTAAAATGGTCAAACTCAATCCATTTCAACAATAGATAGTCGATAGTAGCTGTGCCGATGAAGTAGGGCACGATGCAAGTTAATGTTGTTTAATGAATAACATGTCCGCCATACATTTCAGTACAAAATTGCTCGGTCAGACCTACAAAGTGCTATATCTCGAATACGAGGCGTCGGACTGGGGGTTGTAGAACAATTTTAAGTTCGTCTAATGATTCTACATCCGATTCTGGATAGCGGTTTTTGACCACTTTTCAATATTTTGTGACACCCCGAACCTAGGGGCAGCTCCTAGCTTTTTTCAAAAATGTGCACCGAACGGGCCGGAGAGCTCGTGTGGCTCAAAACATGTTTTTCGCTAAAACACCTCAAAACGTGTAAGGAACGCACCCTAGCTCTTGTTTTCAAAAGTTATGGCCATTTAAAGTGAGGTGGTTTTTGCTTCAAAATAGCTATTTTACCCGTCCCTATGGCCATGCTTTAAATTTTCACGAAAATGCCAGGTCAGACCTAGGGCGGGCCATATCTTGAATACTAAACGTCGCAGACATTGGTCGTAGAACAATTTTAAGTTCGTCTAATGATTCTACATCCGATTCTGGATAGCGGTTTTTGACCACTTTTCAATATTTTGTGACACCCCGAACCTAGGGGCAGCTCCTAGCTTTTTTCAAAAATGTGCACCGAACGGGCCGGAGAGCTCGTGTGGCTCAAAACATGTTTTTCGCTAAAACACCTCAAAACGTGTAAGGAACGCACCTAGATGATGAAAAGTGCAATCAGAATGTCAATCGACAACTTTGTTGGGGTACCATTTTACTCTACGGGCCAGTAGCTTAGGCGCGCCAACAGCGCTTTCCTTTCGGGTTCCCATTTTTTGCCCTCCTGGGATTATGATCATTTGTTCATTGCCTACTATAGGGAGGGTACCTTGCTACGAGGTCAAACATGAAGATTGCACCAAATCGTAGTTTTACCTCTATTTAGTCGTAGGAGCATGGTTTGCAGTGGCAGTGGGTCATTAAGCCCCCGTTTGGGTCATACGTCCCTCCGCGATAAAAATCGTCGTATGCCTATAGTCCGAACTAATGAAGCAAAAGTGGTGTCTGGTGGGCTCTGCCGATGATTTTAACCTATGATTTTGAGCTTCCACCCTATCAAAACGTTCCTGGAGCAGTACATCACGGGTCTACGGACCCAAAGACTTCGTCGTGATGGTTTCTAGTAAAAAGTTGTAACAGCTAAGGGTTTTGAATACGCGTATATTAACCATTGCTTGAAACTAAGCTTCGTTGTCTTTAAACTCTGCAAGACCAATCGAACTTCTTAGGGAAACCCGAAGGATTCACGCTAAGCTCGATGAGCTATTATGGGTAGTGGTGCATGATCTGGTG
>NW_024412081.1:715000-717500 GCF_016920715.1 Anopheles arabiensis | reverse complement strand
TCGATGATGAGTCTTCCCATTTTACGCTAGTTACGGTAATGATGGACTTCCTCGATGAGGTAATGTCCGAATTTCGAAGGTACAGAGCCGTAAATCGCATGCAGCAGGTCCTCGACCGTCAAACGCAAACG
Source organism: Anopheles arabiensis (assembly GCF_016920715.1). Lineage (NCBI taxonomy): Eukaryota > Metazoa > Arthropoda > Insecta > Diptera > Culicidae > Anopheles > Anopheles arabiensis. Next base: position 717,369 of record NW_024412081.1, on the reverse strand, counting down.
TCGTTTGACGGTAACGATGGATTCGGGCCGCAAACGCGAAAAGGCAGAAGACCAGTGGCTGATGACCAACAGCCTGGTCAAGTGGGTTGCAAAGATTGCAACAACAACAACAACAACCATCGAGGTTGACCTCTGTTAGGAAGCGGTGGAAAATATTCCAAGTCCGAGAAACGGACCGAATATTAATGAGGGTAGAATTAATAAGAGGAAGAAGAAGAAGAGCAAGAAGAAGCAGAATAAGCCCAGGAAGCGGCCTGAGGCTCTGCTGATATCGGACTGCACTTCCGAGGAGCTGGCGAAATTGCTCAAGGAAATGAAGCAGTCCGATGCTCTTAAATCGGTTGGAGAGACAATCTCTAAGGTCCGACGGGCCCAGAATGGAGGCATGTTGCTAGAACTTAAGCAGGGTAGTTCTGCTAGTGCAATTGCCCCAAAGGTTAAGGAAGCGGTGAAGGGCAAGGCGTCAGTGAGAACGCTAGCTCCTTCTAAAATGATTGAGATCATGCATCTCGATGAAATTACCACCCCAGAGGAGGTTGCGGAGTCTGTCAAAGCACAGCTCAACATCGAGATAGAAACAGATCGTATCAAAATGAAGAAAGGCCGCGCGGCCGGTACGCAGTGGGCACGGATCAACGTATCGCTGCCAGACTTTCAAAGCTTCTTGAATTTGGGAAAGCTGAAAGTTGGTTGGTCGATATGCCATATCCGCGAGGTTATGGAAGAGCAGAAATGCTATAAGTGTTGGAAGGTAGGCCATACGAGCTACCATTGTAGGGAACCAGACAGAAGTAATCTGTGCTGGAAATGCGGTTTGAGTGGACACAAGAAGCAAGCTTGTACCAACTCTGTCAAGTGTTTGGATTGCGGTACGAGGTCACAGAACCTTCACGCAACGGGCAGTTATATGTGTCCCCGTAGGCGAACGATTAGATAATAATGGTTAGGTTGCTACAACATAACCAGAATCATAGTTATGCTGCATTTCAATTAATGTGGCAAACGATTAGGGAAGAATCTGCGGATATAGTGTTGATTGCAGATCCGTATCTGGCAACAACCAACGTCAAAGTGTTACGCAATGACGATAACACAGCAGCGGTAGTGGTTAACGCGGACTTACCAGTTAAGGTAGTCAGTAAGGCTCTGAAGGGTTTAATGATAGTTGACATAGGTGATATGCGAGTGGTTAGCGTTTACGCGCCACCTAGATTTAGTATGGAAGAGTTCCAGAACATGTTGGATAACACGGTAATGGCCGTAACCGGTATCCACAAATTCGTTATCGGGGGACTTCAACGCTTGGTCATCAAGTTGGAACAACCAACTTGGCGAGCGTGGAGAAACCCAGAAACGAAGAGGTGAGTTGGTTTTATCAACCTTTGCGCAGATTGACGCAATTTTATTGAACGACGGCAGCACCCCAACTTATGTTGGACCAGGGCGCACGTCAGTAGTTGATCTTACTTTTGCGAGCCGAACCGTAGCAAGATCATTTAAGTGGGAGGTGTTATCTAGCTATATGAACTCTGATCATCGTGCAATACGAATAGATCTTGAGACGCAAAGCGTGCGTAATCTGTCCCGACCCATAACGGGATGGAGCATCAAGTATTTTAGCAAAGATATATTTGAAGTTATGATGCAAGCCGCTTTTGAGACCGAGGTCACAACAAGCGAAGACTTAATGCGTATACTTGTCACGGCGTGTAATGCGACGATGACTAAACGTAAGAGGTACACTCTAACAAGAGTGCATTTTGGTGGACGTTAGAGATTGAGGCACTTCGCAAAGAGTGCAAACACCGCGATCGATTAGCGCAAAGAGCTTTTAATACTGATCTCTATTCTACTTTTAGGGACGAGTTCAAGGTGGCACGGAATGCCCTCAAGCGATTGATCAAGCATACCCGACAGAGGAAGTGGAAAGAGTTCCTGGGAACAGCGAACAACGCATCATTTGGTATTGTATATCATACGTTCAAGAAAGTGGCCGAGGGTTCGATTGGACCCCGAACCATGACATTGGACGAGTTTAGGGAAGTGGTGAGCGAGCTTTTCCTACTCACCCAAACACGGTGTGGCCTGAATATCGTATCGATCAGCCACGAGAGTTTGAAAGGGTAACTAATGATGAGATTCTTGCGGTTGCCAGGAGACTACCCAACAAGAAGGCGCCGGGACCAGATGGTATCCCGAATGAGGCGCTGAAAGTTGGTATGTTGACTGCAACCGATGCATTGCAGGGTTTACCAAGGCTGTTTAGAGAACGCGAAGTTCCCCGATGAGTGGAAAAGGCAGAGGTTGGTGTTAATACCGAAGCCGAACAAACCACCAGGGGAAGGTTCAGTTCGCCCCATTTGTCTACT
>NW_024412081.1:707500-710000 GCF_016920715.1 Anopheles arabiensis | reverse complement strand
AACGATAAAGTGCTGGCGAAGTTAGAGGTGCACCAAAATTGTGTACCGATCAGGAAAGTACTCTACGTTCCTATGATTTGGGTGAAAAGTGTTGATTAACTGCTGGTTAGAATAGACAGTTGCTTATCATACACATCGCAAACGAACACCCCTTAGTGAGCATTAGCAAAAGTCAATGGCACAAAGCAATTGCAATACAAACTGATCAAGTACATTAAAGAACGCTAAGTACCAGGACTTCTTTCCAAGAATGGTGTCCGCGACGGGAGGGCAAGCGTCCTTCCCAGGTTTTCCTAGTAAACCTTGTATGGTAAACATACCCAAGCGTGTCTGTAAGCACGCAACGAAAGTCACGAACGGGCACATACCTAGGGAATGTACTCTACGTACTTGGACTTTTGTCCAAGAATGGTGTCCGCGACGGTCGGGCACTGCGACGCAATAACCAAATCCTAGGATTGTAACTTTAGTGTGCACAAACATAAACATTAACGCGTTCGCTCGGGCTGCGCCGTCCGTGTTGAACACAAATGTGGGTGATTATATGCGTGGAGGGACAAAAACATACGAGGAGGAGACAGTTTTCTGCACGATGTGCACAGAGCTCATTTCGTCGTCCCGGGCGAATGGAAAAAACATCGCGAGTATCGTTCTAGGTTTCTGTCTATAAAAGGGCAGGCCAAAAGGTGACCGGTTGAGATAAGCATTTTAAGCATACAAACACTTTATTGGAACTTTTGATACAAAAACAAGGTACGTACATGTAGGTTGTACCAACATGGACATCTATGAACGCGTACGCTCGGGCTGCGCCCTCCGTCTTGTACTTTCCTGATCGGTACACAGTTTTGGTGCACTGCTATTCCGACCGGCAACTTGTACCAACATATACATCCATGAACGCGTAAGTAGTGTACTTTCCCTGATCGGTACACACTGTTGGTGCACGGCATAAGAAAAGAGCTAAAATGGTCAAACTCAATCCATTTCAACAATAGATAGTCGATAGTAGCTGTGCCGATGAAGTAGGGCACGATGCAAGTTAATGTTGTTTAATGAATAACATGTCCGCCATACATTTCAGTACAAAATTGCTCGGTCAGACCTACAAAGTGCTATATCTCGAATACGAGGCGTCGGACTGGGGGTTGTAGAACAATTTTAAGTTCGTCTAATGATTCTACATCCGATTCTGGATAGCGGTTTTTGACCACTTTTCAATATTTTGTGACACCCCGAACCTAGGGGCAGCTCCTAGCTTTTTCAAAAATGTGCACCGAACGGGCCGGAGAGCTCGTGTGGCTCAAAACATGTTTTTCGCTAAAACACCTCAAAACGTGTAAGGAACGCAGCTCTTGTTTTTCAAAAGTTATGGCCATTTAAAGTGAGGTGGTTTTTGCTTCAAAATAGCTATTTTACCCGTCCCTATGGCCATGCTTTAAATTTTCACGAAAATGCCAGGTCAGACCTAGGGCGGGCCATATCTTGAATACTAAACGTCGCAGACATTGGTCGTAGAACAATTTTAAGTTCGTCTAATGATTCTACATCCGATTCTGGATAGCGGTTTTTGACCACTTTTCAATATTTTGTGACACCCCGAACCTAGGGGCAGCTCCTAGCTTTTTCAAAATGTGCACCGAACGGGCTCGTGTGGCTCAAAACATGTTTTTCGCTAAAACACCTCAAAACGTGTAAGGAACGCACCCTAGATGATGAAAAGTGCAATCAGAATGTCATCGACAACTTTGTTGGGGGTACCATTTTACTCTACGGGCCAGTAGCTTAGGCGCGCCAACAGCGCTTTCCTTTCGGGTTCCCATTTTGGGATTATGATCATTTGTTCATTGCCTACTATAGGGAGGGTACCTTGCTACGAGGTCAAACATGAAGATTGCACCAAATCGTAGTTTTACCTCTATTTAGTCGTAGGAGCATGGTTTGCAGTGGCAGTGGGTCATTAAGCCCCCGTTTGGGTCATACGTCCCTCCGCGATAAAAATCGTCGTATGCCTATAGTCCGAACTAATGAAGCAAAAGTGGTGTCTGGTGGGCTCTGCCGATGATTTTAACCTATGATTTTGAGCTTCCACCCTATCAAAACGTTCCCTGGAGCAGTACATCACGGGTCTACGGACCCAAAGACTTCGTCGTGATGGTTTCTAGTAAAAAGTTGTAACAGCTAAGGGTTTTGAATACGCGTATATTAACCATTGCTTGAAACTAAGCTTCGTTGTCTTTAAACTCTGCAAGACCAATCGAACTTCTTAGGGAAACCCGAAGGATTCACGCTAAGCTCGATGAGCTATTATGGGTAGTGGTGCATGATCTGGTGTTCCTTGGATCTAATCCAATGAATAAATTTATGAGGGTATATATGGTGCAGGGCACAAAGCGTGATGAAACCGGGTCTCCCTACCAAATGTGGCATATTTTTCCCTGAGAGCGAAGCTCAGACCCACGTAGGGAGAGCGAAGTGGAACTTAAATGTTCTATGCAGC
>NW_024412081.1:695000-697500 GCF_016920715.1 Anopheles arabiensis | reverse complement strand
CATACACATCGCAAACGAACACCCCTTAGTGAGCATTAGCAAAAGTCAATGGCACAAAGCAATTGCAATACAAACTGATCAAGTACATTAAAGAACGCTAAGTACCAGGACTTCTTTCCAAGAATGGTGTCCGCGACGGGAGGGCAAGCGTCCTTCCCAGGTTTTCCTAGTAAACCTTGTATGGTAAACATACCCAAGCGTGTCTGTAAGCACGCAACGAAAGTCACGAACGGGCACATACCTAGGAATGTACTCTACGTACTTGGACTTTTGTCCAAGAATGGTGTCCGCGACGGTCGGGCACTGCGACGCAATAACCAAATCCTAGGATTGTAACTTTAGTGTGCACAAACATAAACATTAACGCGTTCGCTCGGGCTGCGCCGTCCGTGCTGAACACACATGTGGGTGATTATATGCGTGGAGGGACAAAACATACGAGGAGGAGACAGTTTTCACACGATGTGCACAAAGCTCATTTCGTCGTCCCGGGCGAATGGAAAAACACAAACATCGCGAGTATCGTTCTAGGTTTCTGTCTATAAAAGGGCAGGCCAAAAGGTGACCGGTTGAGATAAGCATTTTAAGCATACAAACACTTTATTGGAACTTTTGATACAAAAACAAGGTACGTACATGTAGGTTGTACCAACATGGACATCTATGAATGCGTACGCTCGGGCTGCGCCCTCCGTCTTGTACTTTCCCTGATCGGTACACAGTTTTGGTGCACTGCTATTCCGACCGGCAACTTGTACCAACATATACATCCATGAACGCGTAAGTAGTGTACTTTCCCGATCGGTACACACTGTTGGTGCACGGCATAAGAAAAGAGCTAAAATGGTCAAACTCAATCCATTTCAACAATAGATAGTCGATAGTAGCTGTGCCGATGAAGTAGGGCACGATGCAAGTTAATGTTGTTTAATGAATAACATGTCCGCCATACATTTCAGTACAAAATTGCTCGGTCAGACCTACAAAGTGCTATATCTCGAATACGAGGCGTCGGACTGGGGGTTGTAGAACAATTTTAAGTTCGTCTAATGATTCTACATCCGATTCTGGATAGCGGTTTTTGACCACTTTTCAATATTTTGTGACACCCCGAACCTAGGGCAGCTCCCTAGCTTTTTTCAAAAATGTGCACCGAACGGGCCGGAGAGCTCGTGTGGCTCAAAACATGTTTTTCGCCAAAACACCTCAAAACGTGTAAGGAACGCACCCTAGATGATGAAAAGTGCAATCAGAATGTCAATCGACAACTTTGTTGGGGGTACCATTTTACTCTACGGGCCAGTAGCTTAGGCGCGCCAACAGCGCTTTCCTTTCGGGTTCCCATTTTTTGCCCTCCTGGGATTATGATCATTTGTTCATTGCCTACTATAGGGAGGGTACCTTGCTACGAGGTCAAACATGAAGATTGCACCAAATCGTAGTTTTTACCTCTATTTAGTCGTAGGAGCATGGTTTGCAGTGGCAGTGGGTCATTAAGCCCCCGTTTGGGTCATACGTCCCTCCGCGATAAAAATCGTCGCATGCCCATAGTCCGAACTAATGAAGCAAAAGTGGTGTCTGGTGGGTTCTGCCGATGATTATAACCTATGATTTTGAGCTTCCACCCCATCAAAACGTTCCCTGAGCAGTACATCACGGGTCTACGGACCCAAAGACTTCGTCGTGATGGTTTCAAGTAAAAAGTTGTAACAGCTAAGGGTTTAGAATACGCGTATATTAACCATTGCTTGAAACTAAGCTTCGTTGTCTTTAAACTCTGCAAGACCAATCGAACTTCTTAGGAAACCCGAAGGATTCACGCTAAGCTCGATGAGCTATTATGGGTTGTGGTGCATGATCTGGTGTTCCTTGGATCTAATCCAATGAATAAATTTATGAGGGTATATATGGTGCAGGGCACAAAGCGTGATGAAACCGGGTCTCCCTACCAAATGTGGCATATTTTTTCCCTGAGAGCGAAGCTCAGACCCACGTAGGGGAGAGCGAAGTGGAACTTAAATGTTCTATGCAGCAAATGTTCGCCATGCGGATAAACAAGTTGGAATAGTTCAATGTAGTGTAATGCAAACACGAATCGCAATAACGATACGGGACCCAGAAGCAATTCTGCGGATCCCTCGGGGAGTGGTGAGTTGATATAAATTAGAGGTGAAAGTCCGTTGTTCAAGCTCCGGCTCGGCAGCCGATACGAGGTTCCTGTTGGGTTTTGTACATCGCGCAGAGGCGCCGTTCGGTTCTAGCAATGATTCCCGCCACCATGTTCCATGCGTGCAGAGATCCGTTAGAGCTCGTTCAATGTGTCCCGCCGTGATTACGAAAAGTCCAACAGTTGACCAAGTTGGGGGTGCGTCAAGTAAACGCGCAGAGATGCCGTTCGGTTTAGAGCAATGTCTCCCGTATCACGTTGGAGTTCTTCCACTAGTGCAGAGAGATCGCTGAACCGTTCAATGTGTCCCGTCGTGGTGTGCTTGTACCGAAC
>NW_024412081.1:677500-687500 GCF_016920715.1 Anopheles arabiensis | reverse complement strand
GGGGAAGTCCAGCTCGACGTTCTTCCCGCCGGCGTGTTGTTGCTGCTCGCCGGTTGGCGTTGCGTCGTTGTTACGGGCCCGCCGCACTTCCGCGCGTTGGGCCTCCAGCTCTGCTGCGTCTTCGTCCTGACGCTCGATGACGTTAACAGCCAATGCTGCCCGCTCCTCGTCCCACGCTCGCTGCAGTTGGGCTGTTATTCGCTTCTGCGGTTTCGCAAATACGACTCCAGCTATCGGCGTCACGCAACAAGTGCCGCTGGAGGGTGTCCGGACAGACAGGGTCTGGACCTCCTCGCCGAGTAGCTCCTGTCGAACTGCCGCAAAGCGTGGGCACTGAAGAAGGCGTGCTCCGCCGTCTCTGGGACGCCGACGCACAACTGGCAGTCTGGGGACGACGTGAATCCATTGTGGCACAAGTAGTCACGGAAAAATCCGTGTCCGGACAAAACCTGTGCCAGATGGAAAGTCATATCTCCATGTTTCCTAGACTGCCAGTCGCCGACCGATGGAATTACACGGTGCGTCCACCGCGTGTGCCGGCTAGCATCCTGTTGCAGTGCGTCGGTATCCCATTCCTCCCGCCAGCAGTCGATGGTGTTCTGCCGCTCCGTCGCCCGGATGTCCTCCCTCGCTGCAGCACGGTCTGGAGCAAGGAGTTGTTGGTGAACCCGAGCATCCTCGTTGATGAGGTGGCATATCGGTACGAGTCCAGCGAGTAGGGTGGCTGTCTCATACCTGACGGTACGGAATGCCCGTGCCACCCTGATGGCTGCTTTTCGCTGAACCCGTTGCAGCATCCGTCGGCACTCTCGCACCTGAGTTGCCTCAGCCCAGACGGGAGCAGCATACCGCAACACCGATTCTGCCACATACGCCAGCAGCCTTGACTTGGCCGTCCTGGGGCCGCTGTGGTTTTGCATGAGGCGCGTTACAGCTGCCACCACGCGCGACGCCTTTTCGGAGACTTTCGTGACGTGATCTCGCCATTTCAGGTGATCTTGGAGCTGCACGCCCAAGTACCTGATGCTCCTAGAAGACTGGACTTCCACGTCACCGACGCGAAATGTCACCTGCGGCGGAGTCTTCTTGCTTGAGATCAGGACGGCTTCAGTCTTGGCTGGGGCCAGCTCCAGACCGTGCTGCTGCATCCAACGTTGGACCTGGTCAACGGCCTCTCTGCTCTCGCGCGAACCTCGTCCGTGGTGGTAGCAGGTACCAACAGCGCCAGATCGTCCGCATATCCGATGACTTCGACGTCGGGAGGTAGCGGCACATCCAGCACCCTGTCATACATGATGTTCCACAGAGTTGGGCCCAGGATGGACCCCTGTGAACACCGGCGGTTACATGCCGTACGACGGGCCTTCGCTCGTGTCAAAGTACAGCACACGATCCTCGAAGTAGCTTCGAAGCATCCGTTGGAGGCCGACGGGAACACCTTTTGCCTGAAGGGCGCTGGCAATGGATTGCCAGTTGGCCGTGTTGAAGGCGTTCTTCACGTCCAACGCCACCACAAGCAAGAAACGGTTATCCCGGCCGTTCGTTCGCCGGAACGACATGGCGGTACGGCCGGCCTCAATAACCCGCTGGATGGCGCTCACTGTCGACCGCCCTCGACGAAATCCGAACTGCCGGTCCGACAGTCGGGGTGAAGACGGCTCCTCGAGATGTTCATTGAGGCGATTCAGGATGAGGCGCTCAAGTACCTTCCCCAGTGCGTCGAGCATGCAGAGGGGTCGGTACGAGCTGCTCTCTCCCGGAGGCTTCCCCTGCTTCGGCAGCAACACCAGTCGTTGCTCTTCCACTGCGCCGGAAACGAAGCGCGATTGAGGCAATCCTGGTACAGGACCCGGAAGACCTCCGGGAACAACATGATGGCCGTCTTCACTGCCGCGTTCGGGATGCCATCGAGCCCTGGTGCTTTGCGATTTGCCATCTGGCTCGCGATGAGCAGCAGCTCGTCGTCCGTTACCGGTGCAATTCCCGCCGTTGTTGTTGCTCCCTCGACGCTTCCAACGTTGCTCAGCTGCGACCAGTCACAGGGCGGATGCTCAGGGAAGAGGTCGGACACAATGCGTTCGAGGACGACCCGGTCCGCTTCTGAAGGCGTCCGACTGCCCCGGAGCCGGGACATGACGACCCGATATCCTGCCCCGAACGCATTCTCTTCTGCAATTTCGATCAGCTCCTGGAACAAGTTCCGCTTGCTAGCTCGAATTGCTCGGCTGAGCTCTGCCCTTGCTGTCCTGTGCTCAGCTGCTGCTATGCTGCGCTCCTCCAAATCAGCCGTCCGCAGCATCCGGTCACGGGCAACCTCGCAGTTGTTCCTCAGGCGAGCCAGGAGGGAGACCACCAAAATGTGTTACGGTGCGGGTCTTGGTGCACTCGGGTAACCCGTTGCATCGTCTCGTCGCAGGCCTTCAACATGGCTGCGATCATACCCTCCTGGGTCGATGCGCGTTGGACAAAGTCCGCAGCGAACAGCGCCTCGAGGAATGAGGAAGGAGAAAACTGCGAGGTCTTCCATCTACGGCCAGCGTGACGCACACGCCTCTGGCTAGCGGAAGCACCCTGCCGCGATGACGGTTGCCGCTGATGTTGCTGCTGCTGCTGTTGCGATGGCTGCTGTTGCTGCTGCTGCTGCTGAAGTGACTGCTGCTGCTGCGCAGAGGACTGTTGCGCTGGCTGCTGCTGGTCCTGCAGCTGCTCGGGCGATGCTGGTGTTCCTCCCACGGTGTAGAGAACATAGCGGTGGTCTGACGCGGTGTATCTTGTGCTAACAACCCAGGTGTCAGGGCGAGCGATCGTCGGGCTCGCGAATGCCACATCCACTATACTCGGGAGAGCCACCCCGTTGCCATCAAACGTGTATTCCCGACCTTGATTAATCACGATTAGGCCAAGCTGCTCCACCATTCCGTGCAGCTCTTCCCCGCGGTCGCAAGTCTCGGGCTGCCCCACTCCTCATGTCTGGCGTTAAAATCGCCGGCGACGACGACTTGAGGGTGGAGAAGCCTTCGAGTTCTATTGCTTCCAAGAAGCGCTCGAACTCTGCGAGGTTAAGGCTTGGTGGAGCATAGCAGCTGATAAAACCACTCCGCCGATCTGCGCTGCAACCAACCCCTGAGCTTCACTGCACCACACCCGCTGTATTGGTAGCTCACCGACAGCTACCACCGCTACCGCCTTGCAGCTGCTGAATGCCCACCGGCCGTTGTTTTCAGGTGGGCGCAGAACATCAGAGAGAATGAGCACGTCTGCTTTCTCCTCTGGCAGCTTGCAGCACCAGGTTCTGGGCATCACGGCCATGGCCCAGGTTCGCCTGCAGAACTTTCAGGCCGGGAACATCGTTGGGCCGAACGAGCACATTCGCTGTGGCCTATGTGGTGAGCGCCACCGCACAGTGCGCACTTTGCCTCATTCTGGCAGGATCGTGCTTTGTGTCCGGTAAGCCCACAGCGGATGCACAGATTCTGTCGATCTGCGGTGGAACGGCAGTTCGAGGCGATGTGGCCCATCTCCAGACAGCGGAAACAGCGCTGTCGCTCTGGAGGCGTTGGTGGGCTGCTCGAACCTTGCTCACACAGTCGCACAGGAACAGTTTAAGTCCTTCCAACTGCCGAGCCGACTTCACAGGTAGCCGGATGCGTGCTCGCTTCGAACCATCCGGTAGTTCCCAAATGCTGGCAGAAACAACTCCAGCACTTGCGCCAATCTTAGCATCGAGGGCAGCAATGATATCTTCCTCCGCAGCAAGGGGATCGATATCGACTACCAGCAGCTCACCCATTTCTGTGACAAGCCGACTGACGCCTGCGTCGCCGATGATTTTGCGGACGCCTTCCAGCATAAGCGGAGCGTTTGCCGTCTTGCTCAGCTCCATACGTAGCAGCCTGGCATGAGTTCGGCGGCCCTGCTTAATATGCCCTTTCATTTCGCTGTGAGCCGCGTCCAGACGAATGGCTTCGCGCACCTTCTCGTAGATGCCATCCCAGGTTTCGCCTTCACTGGGAGACACCTCGATGATGTCGGGCCTCGGCTTTCGCTTACGATGTTGCTGATGTTGCTGCTGCATACGCTCCTGCTGCTGCTGCTGCGAGCCGGCGACCGCCTGTCGCTGTGGCTGACGCTGCTGCTGCTGCTGCTGCTGCTGCTGTTGCTGTTGCTGCTGCTGCTGGGAACGTGGCTTACCCGTAGCTTTTCCGCGATATCTACGCCGCACGACCTCACTAAAGGTGAGTTCCGGCACAACGTCTACGCGGACGGCTGTCGATGCCTGCTGCGCGGCAGCATGACTGCGCGCGACGTCGACGCGCGGGCTGCTCCTGCTCGTGCTGGTTCCGCTGCTGCTGTTGTTGTTGCTGCAGCTGCGGCGCAGAGGGTCGGCGCGGCAGCGGAGTCGGAGGTTGGCGCGGACTAGCTGACGGTTGTCCGCCGGCAACCTTTGCTGCCAGAAGAGAGTTGAGCACGTCTCGGTCGCGCTGATGTGCGGCGGCGAGCTTCTCCATCTGTGCCTCCAACTTCTCCTCTCGTCGTTTTGCCTCCTCCTTTCCTCTTGGTAGCAGTTGGCACATGCCAGTTATCTGCTCGGAGAGGCGAGCATTTTGCTCCTTCATTTCTGCATTCTGCTCCTCTAGTCGTTGGATTGTTGCCTTAAGCAACTCGAGCTCCGGTGTGGCCGTGGCGGCCTTGGATGCCACGGCGGGCTTGTTGTTGCCTGTGACACTGACCCTAGGCAGCGCCACTCGAGGCTCGGTCACAAACAGCTTCGAGCCAGATGCCAAGCTGCTACGGCAGTCCACAGAGACTGACCTCGCACTCGCGCGCGTTGACATCCCGGATGATGCCATCATCTTTGCCGACTTTCAGGTTGGTGGGTTAAATAACCCTGGGGTCGATGTGACCCCGGGGGTCGGTTGACCCCGGGGGTCGAGATGACCCCAAGTATGCAGCGCCGTCTAGCTGGTGTTCTGCCGCTCAATCGCTGCTGTAGAATCCTTCTTCCACGCTGGTTTTCCACTATGGTCCGACTTGCGACCCCTGGTGGGTTGGGGGAGGGTGGGTGGCGAAAATTACGAGAGGGTGCGTCGCTCACGTGGGGAATGGATCCGCACCAATCCCGAATTTTTTCCGGCACTTTTTCACGTCCAAATTGCGCTGCCCGCTTTTTCGACCCTTTTGGACCTATTTTAGGATTTTTCGAAAAATTCGAGCAGTTTTCGAGTTGCTCGAACTACTCGAATCGAGCAGATTCGAGCTGCCGCGGGCACTACACTTCTTCCCGAATTTTCTGCGCACTTTTGTAAACTCGAGCACTTTTCGAGCAGTAACGGACTTTTCAAATTTTTGCCCCTTGGGAACTGCTCCCTGGACAAAATTTGTCCCTTGGGTATTATAGAACTGTCACCAAGAAACGTCAAAATTTTTTCACGATTTTCACAAATTTTTGATGCAATCTTATTGTACGCATAAAACAAGCACAACGGTGAAAACCGCACACGAATCCGAGCAAAACTCGCGGAGTTATTCGCGATTTGCTATTTATTTCGATTTTTCCGAAAGCACGTGCTCCGGGCGGTAGCACCCCGACACTTTTTATTTTCTCGTTTTTCACCGATTTTCGTTCTGTTTCTTTTAAATTCACGTTCAGCGTCACTACGCGCACCTTTAAAATCACATCCGGCACGAATCCGTGCGTTTTTCACTGAGTTATTCACATTCAAAGTTCCCCATACAAATTGTATGGGGATGTACACACACTTTTATGCACTTTAAACTTCTCAAAACGTCTCGAAAACACTTTTAAACGCTTTAGAAGCGTCGAATTATCCAGAATCGAGTGTTTCCGGCGCTGATATCACACAGTTTTGCGCATTTTTTCCACACCCGGAAATTTGGTGCTACCGGGGGCAAATGTACACAGAACAACACGAATTTTTAAAGCGCAAAAATCACAGAAATTCGACCAAATAACACTATCTATAGGTAAATTGGGTGCTCTGAACACGATTTTGAGGGTTTCAGAGCGATCCGAGGCCGTTTTACACACTTTTTGCACACTTTGTCGGAGCGTGTTTACATACGTCTGTACCCGACGGCTACTCGATGAACACTACACAGGGATAACTGGCTTGTGGCCGCCAAGCGTTCATAGCGACGTGGCTTTTGATCCTTCGATGTCGGCTCTTCCTATCATTGTGAAGCAAAATTCACCAAGCGTAGGATTGTTCACCCTTCAAGGAACGTGAGCTGGGTTTAGACCGTCGTGAGACAGGTTAGTTTTACCCTACTGGTGTGTGCTTATAGTCGCTATCTTAACGGAATTCCTGTGCAGTACGAGAGGAACCACAGGTACGGACCACTGGCTCAATACTAGTCCGACCGGACTTTGGTATGACGCTACGTCCGCTGGATTATGCCTGAACGCCTCTAAGGTCGTAGCCAATCCGAGCTGATAGCGCTTCTCAAACCCATTAGGTGTTCGGAAGCTAGCGGGCCTAACAACCCTCTGAGATCCGTTGGAGTCTGCGTCTGCAGCCCGGCGTCTCATCCCGCTATACCTAGGCCGCAATGAGTGGAGTTCGCTGCACGTGTTAGTACCGTAACTGGGAACGCCGTTGGCTTGAGCTCTGCCCAACGTGGATATACCTAGTTTCGACACCTATCAACCGCCCGCAAACGACGGGACTTCAGGCTGGGAGCTGCGAGTTGTAGAGATGCGTTCGCATCGATCCTCTCAGGCGACCCATGCTTGGTGGTTTGTCCGTGTGCCCCTTCCTCGATGTGCGCAAGCTCGTCTTGGTCTGGGGACCACGTCGACACAGGGGATACTCTTGTGAGAGCATGAGTGTACTAAGTTGAGTGTAGTAAGGAACGCGTGCCCCTTCCTCGTTGGCGTAACTAACCATCTTGGTCTGGGGACCGTGGTACCGTGCTCTGGTGAAGCTTGGTGCGTGCTCCTTCCTTGTCAGACGAGTGACTTGACCTGGTCTGGAGACCGTTCCTTTATACTAGTGGACAAGAGTTGGCTACTTCCGTGTCAGACGAGTGACTTGACATAGGATGGAGAAGGACACTTAACACTAATGAGCTTGTCGGCGTGCCTCGTTCTCGACTTGATTGTCTTGATGTGAGGACCGTGCGGACCACACCAGTAAGCTTACACATGCTCGTTACAAGTTGTATAAGTTGACCCGTTTGGCCCGGTTGCCTTGCACATGATGGTGTTGACCATGTTCGGTTAACAGGTCGTGTGTCGAGGTGGTCGGCCTTGGTAGTAGGATGTCTTGTGCATGTGACGTGTTGACCTGGTTTGGTCGGTGTGTCGTCGTGTACGAGATGACCTACTACCCGTCAGTTTTCCAAGTTGTATCATGTGTTGACTTAGTTGACGTGTCATGTGCTTGGATGATTAGCGTACGGGTCATGTATGGTGCGCTTGCTTCAGTTGAAGGGATGTACTAGTACAGTTGTATTAATTGTTTATTTCACGATCTGGTCTTTTGGCTGGATCGTGAAAAACGCCAAGTCCCAAATCCTGAACTCGAGAAGAAAGCGCCAATGACAACGTTTTTGACTGGAGCTCCCTAGCATTCGGCTTTTTCTACTTTGAAGGGATGTACTGTTGTATGAATTGTTTATTCACGAACTGGTCGTTTGATTGGATCGTGAAAAAAAATCGCTCAGTCCCAAATCCTGAACTCGACAGGAAAGCGCTGATTGCAAACATTTTGACTGGAAGTCCCTTGAAAATGGCGTTTTCGTTATTGGCATTATGTGGCACGTTTATTGTGGCTAGAACATTAATTATTCACCAAATGGCACCAAAGCTTGGCAAAAGTCGCGAAACACTCCTATCTCGACGCACCAGCAATCGCAACTTGATGCAAAATAAATTGCACGAGCTAATGATACTTGTACCATGCACAGTACACCGTACCAAAATATACCCCTGAAAGTGTGCAATTTGGTGCTACCCTAGGGAATATGTATGGGGAAGCCTAGCTACGTGTGTCGCACGTTCCAAGTTGCATGGACGTCGAACAGAGGCATGCAAAAGCACCTATCTAGGGAATTACTCTACGTTCTAGTAGCAAGTGCGATTTTCCGGTCCAGCACGGCAGTACGCCTGCACGCACACACCCATGTACCAGAAATGTACCAACCTAGGCGTTGCTCAGTAGCTTTTAGCGGCACATAGAAAAAGTATTCGAGTTCAGATTTTGTGACTTAGCGTATTTTTAAAACTAATAACGAAAATTAAATTTTAAATCGGTAAACGGCTAGGAGTTGCTCAGTAGCTTTTGGCGGCACATAGAAAAGTATTCGAGTTCAGATTTTGACTTAGCGTATTTTTAAAACTAATAACGAAAATTAAATTTTAAATCGGTAAACGGCTAGGAGTTGCTCAGTAGCTTTTGGCACATAGAAAAAGTATTCGAGTTCAGATTTTGGGACTTAGCGTATTTTTAAAACCAATAACGAAAATTAAATTATAAATCGGTAAACGGCTAGGAGTTGCTCAGTAGCTTTTGCGCAACGTGGCAAAAGTATTCGAGTTCAGATTTCTTGGACGTAGCGTATTTTTCAATCATAATAAACCGAATCAAACATAACAATGATGAAACTTACACCATGTCCCAAGGTTGTGCACAAAACGTAACGATAAAGTGCTGGCGAAGTTAGAGGTGCACCAAAATTGTGTACCGATCAGGGAAAGTACTCTACGTTCCTATGATTTGGGTGAAAAGTGTTGATTAACTGCTGGTAAGAATAGACAGTTGCTTATCATACACATCGCAAACGAACACCCCTTAGTGAGCATTAGCAAAAGTCAATGGCACAAAGCAATTGCAATACAAACTGATCAAGTACATTAAAGAACGCTAAGTACCAGGACTTCTTTCCAAGAATGGTGTCCGCGACGGGAGGGCAAGCGTCCTTCCCAGGTTTTCCTAGTAAACCTTGTATGGTAAACATACCCAAGCGTGTCTGTAAGCACGCAACGAAAGTCACGAACGGGCACATACCTAGGGAATGTACTCTACGTACTTGGACTTTGTCCAAGAATGGTGTCCGCGACGGTCGGGCACTGCGACGCAATAACCAAATCCTAGGATTGTAACTTTAGTGTGCACAAACATAAACATTAACGCGTTCGCTCGGGCTGCGCCGTCCGTGTTGAACACAAATGTGGGTGATTATATGCGTGGAGGGACAAAACATACGAGGAGGAGACAGTTTTCTGCACGATGTGCACAGAGCTCATTTCGTCGTCCCGGGCGAATGGAAAACACAAACATCGCGAGTATCGTTCTAGGTTTCTGTCTATAAAAGGGCAGGCCAAAAGGTGACCGGTTGAGATAAGCATTTTAAGCATACAAACACTTTATTGGAACTTTTGATACAAAAACAAGGTACGTACATGTAGGTTGTACCAACATGGACATCTATGAACGCGTACGCTCGGGCTGCGCCTCCGTCTTGTACTTTCCCGATCGGTACACAGTTTTGGTGCACTGCTATTCCGACCGGCAACTTGTACCAACATATACATCCATGAACGCGTAAGTAGTGTACTTTCCCTGATCGGTACACACTGTTGGTGCACGGCATAAGAAAAGAGCTAAAATGGTCAAACTCAATCCATTTCAACAATAGATAGTCGATAGTAGCTGTGCCGATGAAGTAGGGCACGATGCAAGTTAATGTTGTTTAATGAATAACATGTCCGCCATACATTTCAGCACAAAATTGCTCGGTCAGACCTACAAAGTGCTATATCTCGAATACGAGGCGTCGGACTGGGGGTTGTAGAACAATTTTAAGTTCGTCTAATGATTCTACATCCGATTCTGGATAGCGGTTTTTGACCACTTTTCAATATTTTGTGACACCCCGAACCTAGGGGCAGCTCCTAGCTTTTTTCAAAAATGTGCACCGAACGGGCCGGAGAGCTCGTGTGGCTCAAAACATGTTTTTCGCTAAAACACCTCAAAAC